>NC_091391.1:8797150-8972150 GCF_038502225.1 Cherax quadricarinatus
ATTATTAAATGTGGAGCAGATTTAAAACAAGGATATTACATTTTTAAATAACTGGCCGTCTCCGACCCAGGGAAGGCGACCCGAAAAAAGAAGAAACGCTTTCTTTTAGAAAGTTCTGTCTTCGTTTATACATTTAGTATTGTATACAGGAGGAGTTACTACCCCTTTGCTCCCGGAAAAGGTGAAACAAAAGCGGTTGAAGAGATAATTGCTTGAGATTAAACGAAAATAGAGAAATGGTAACAAAAAGCAAAGGCACAGTACCGTGACTGGAACAATACACGAATAACCCGCACATAGAAGAGACAAACTTACCAAACCATATCCCCGGCCGGGATTGAACCCGCGGTCATAAGAACATAAGAACATAAGAAAGGAGGAACACTGCAGGAGGCCTGCTGGCCCATACTAGGCAGGTCCTTTACAATTCATCCCACTAACAAAACATTTGCCCAACCCAATTTTCAATGCCACCCAAGAAATAAGCTCTGATGTGAAAGTCCCACTCAAATCCAACCCCATAGAGTCTCAAAACTCCAGACCGTCGCGTTAGCCACTAGACCAGCTAGCCACAATAAGATTCATCCAACTAGGTATATTTCTACACCATAGGAAGGTTAGCACAGGCACCACTGTGACCACAAATGCAAGTTTTTACAGACGAATCTCCAGCTAGCGTGGCCGTGACGAACTCTAGCTCAAGTCCCTTCACTGCCGTCAACATGACTCAAGAAATCTAGTGGCTAACGCGACGGGCTGGAGTTTTGAGACTCTATGACCGCGGGTTCAATCCCGGCCGGGGGTATGGTTTGTTTGCAATCGTGTCATTACGATTTCTTGAGACAAGCTTACTACGACGTAGCGGTCCGACTTGAACCTCTTCCTGCCTATATATAGCCGTCCTACTCCACTTCTGGTTAGTGTGACTTTGTAAATGGTCCAAGTCGGACCGAAACGTCGTCGTAAGCTCCTCTCTTCTATGTGCGGGTTATTTGTGTTTAGAGAAATGGCACTGATACCGAAAACATGTGGATAAGGTCACTTATTTACAGTTCACGACGAAGGACTGAGGCCACTCGTGGCTTCTTCAGTCCTTCATTAGGACTGAAGAAACAACTGGACGTTTCGGTCATCTGTACATAAGTCTATTTTCCCTCATATGAAAACAAAGGTAAAATATGTTAGAAACTTCATTCCAAAGGAAACCTTGAAAATCATTCTTCATGCAGTTTCAGTTAGAAAACGGGAAATTCACAACTGTTGTATGCAAATTGAATACAACGTCAAAATTAATCAAAACAGAATTCGTAAAATATGTCATGGACGGAAAAAGGTGATACTAAATGACATTTTTTCAGTGAAAATGACAGAATAACAAGCATAAACAGAGGACAAGTGCTTCCTGGTGACGGTTTTAGTCATATTATGACCCGCCATTAGAGGTTTTAGTCATATTATTACCCGCCATTAGAGGTTTTAGTCATCTGACCGAGTTCTTCCACTGGCTTACCCTTCGTGACCCGACCAGCCTGGCTGTGGTTCCTACGTTGGGTTGCATGCGGCCAGTAGTAAAAGCCTGGTTGTTCAGGCCCTGATCCACCATGAGGCCTGGTCACAGACCAGGCCCCGGGGGTGTTAACCCCAGAAACCCTCTCCAGGTATATATGGAGGACACAACAGTATTTACAGCTCAACGTTCCTAGGCTGGAAAGCCTGTTGCAGGGCCCGACACTAATTATTAACGAGATTAACAACTCTGAGGTAATGAAATACTGTACAGTCGTGCCTCGGGATACGAACAACTCAAAACTCGAACGAACAGTTACGTAAGTGTATTTATGTAAGTGCTTTTGTAAGTGTATTTTTGGAGGTCTGAAACTGATTAATCTGATTTACATTATTCCTTATGGGAACAAATTCGTTCGATATCAGCACTCGAACAACCTTCTGGAACGAAAAAATTCGTATCCCGAGGTACCACTGTATTTAAATAAGGTGAACATCAATAAATCAAGTGGACTGAGTGAAATACTTGTTAGAGTTACAGAAGGTGATGGCAATGGACTGGAAAATAGTGAATGTTACCTGCATGAATAACGAGGTGGATAACACTTGTGCACTCCAGTAACGTCTCAGAAGTTTTGTCTATTTTAAGTAACCAATTGGAGAATATTGTAATAGTCTGTCTATCTGTCTGTCTCTCTATCTTTAAAGAGGGTTTGACAAGGTTAGGTTAAGGATTCCTAGCTTTATTGACAAGCTGTCTCTTTCTTTCTCTCTCTCTCTCTCTCTCTCTCTCTCTCTCTCTCTCTCTCTTTCTCTCTCTCTCTCTCTCTCTCTCTCTCTCCCCTCTCCCTTGCGCTCATTTTTTAATCACTGCACTTTAGTATATTGTTCCTATACTTCCCTTCCAAAATGCTTACCCTCCTCCATTTATCCTATGGGAATCACTCACTCAATCTCTCGCTTTCTTGCTCTCTCGCTCGCTCTCTCTTTTTTTACACAGGGTTTGACAAGGTTAGGTTAAGGATCCCTAGCTTTATTGACAAGCTATTTACAGGTTAAGGATCCCTAGCTTTATTGACAAGCTATTTACAAGTTAAGGATTCCTAACTTTACTGACAAGCTAAGAGCTGTTACCTACATCAGCTCATTTGAAAGCATTTTTATTGTTATGAGACATACAAGTAGGGAACAGGATGAAGTTGGAGCCATCTGTGGGCCAGCATTTTCATCTGATCAACTGACCTCATCTCGTTGACATCATAATGCTGTACGAATGTGCTCCATACCCGAGTCATCCTGGGAATAAATGATCTCAGATGAAGTGATGTTCTCTCTCTCTCTCTCTCTCTCATTTATTTACACAAGCTTTTACAGAGTTAGGCTAATAAGAGTTCCTAATTTATTTACAAGTTAAGAGCTGTTACCTACCTCACCCAATTTTCAAACCTTTTTATTGTTATAAATATACAAATCTGGACTAGAATAAATTCGGAGCCAACTGTGGGTCAGCGATTTTATTTGATTAACTGATTTGACTTCATCGATGTCATTACGCTGTCCAAACATGCTCCAGACGAGAATCATTTTAGGAATGAATGATGTCAGGTGAAGTGACGTTCTTGTGAAGGGTACAGCTAGAGTGCAGTTGCTGCCAGTCTTGTACAGCTAGAGTGCAGTTGCTGCCAGTCTTGTACAGCTAGAGTGCAGTTGCTGCCAGTCTTGTACAGCTAGAGTGCAGTTGCTGCCAGTCTTGTACAGCTAGAGTGCAGTTGCTGCCAGTCTTGTACAGCTAGAGTGCAGTTGCTGCCAGTCTTGTACAGCTAGAGTGCAGTTGCTGCCAGTCTTGTACAGCTAGAGTGCAGTTGCTGCCAGTCTTGTACAGCTAGAGTGCAGTTGCTGCCAGTCTTGTACAGCTAGAGTGCAGTTGCTGCCGGTCATGTACAGCTAGAGTGCAGTTGCTGCCAGTCTTGTACAGCTAGAGTGCAGTTGCTGCCAGTCTTGTACAGCTAGAGTGCAGTTGCTGACCGTCATGTACAGCTAGAGTGCAGTTGCTGCCGGTCATGTACAGCTAGAGTGCAGTTGCTGCCAGTCTTGTACAGCTAGAGTGCAGTTGCTGCCAGTCTTGTACAGCTAGAGTGCAGTTGCTGCCAGTCTTGTACAGCTATAGTGCAGTTGCTGCCAGTCTTGTACAGCTAGAGTGCAGTTGCTGCCAGCCTTGTACAGCTAGAATGCAGTTGCTGCCAGTCTTGTAAAGCTAGAGTGCAGTTGCTGCCAGTCTTGTACAGCTAGAGTGCAGATGCTGCCAGCCTTGTACAGCTAGAGTGCAGTTGCTGCCAGTCTTGTACAGCTAGAGTGCAGTTGCTGCCAGTCTTGTACAGCTAGAGTGCAGTTGCTGCCAGCCTTGTACAGCTAGAGTGCAGTTGCTGCCAGTCTTGCACAGCTAGAGTGCAGTTGCTGCCAGTCTTGTACAGCTAGAGTGCAGTTGCTGCCAGTCTTGTACAGCTAGAGTGCAGTTGCTGCCAGTCTTGTACAGCTAGAGTGCAGTTGCTGTCCGTCATGTACAGCTAGAGTGCAGTTGCTGCCGGTCATGTACAGCTAGAGTGCAGTTGCTGCCAGTCTTGTACAGCTAGAGTGCAGTTGCTGCCAGTCTTGTACAGCTAGAGTGCAGTTGCTGCCAGTCTTGTACAGCTATAGTGCAGTTGCTGCCAGTCTTGTACAGCTAGAGTGCAGTTGCTGCCAGCCTTGTACAGTTAGAATGCAGTTGCTGCCAGTCTTGTACAGCTAGAGTGCAGTTGCTGCCAGTCTTGTACAGCTAGAGTGCAGTTGCTGCCAGTCTTGTACAGCTAGAGTGCAGATGCTGCCAGCCTTGTACAGCTAGAGTGCAGTTGCTGTCCGTCTTGTACAGCTAGAGTGCAGTTGCTGCCAGTCTTGTACAGCTAGAGTGCAGTTGCTGCCAGCCTTGTACAGCTAGAATGCAGTTGCTGCCAGTCTTGTACAGCTAGAGTGCAGTTGCTGCCAGTCTTGTACAGCTAGAGTGCAGTTGCTGCCAGTCTTGTACAGCTAGAGTGCAGTTGCTGCCAGCCTTGTACAGCTAGAGTGCAGTTGCTGCCAGTCTTGTACAGCTAGAGTGCAGTTGCTGCCAGTCTTGTACAGCTAGAGTGCAGTTGCTGTCCGTCTTGTACAGCTAGAGTGCAGTTGCTGCCAGCCTTGTACAGCTAGAGTGCAGTTGCTGCCAGTCTTGTACAGCTAGAGTGCAGTTGCTGCCAGTCTTGTACAGCTAGAGTGCAGTTGCTGCCAGTCTTGTACAGCTAGAGTGCAGTTGCTGCCAGTCTTGTACAGCTAGAGTGCAGTTGCTGCCAGTCTTGAACAGCTAGAGTGCAGTTGCTGCCAGTCTGGTATAGCTAGAGTGCAGTTGCTGCCAGTCTTGTACAGCTAGAGTGCAGTTGCTGTCCGTCTTGTACAGCTAGAGTGCAGTTGCTGCCAGTCTTGTACAGCTAGAGTGCAGTTGCTGCAGTCTTGTACAGCTAGAGTGCAGTTGCTGCCAGCCTTGTACAGCTAGAGTGCAGTTGCTGCCAGCCTTGTACAGCTAGAGTGCAGTTGCTGCCAGTCTTGTACAGCTAGAGTGCAGTTGCTGCCAGTCTTGTACAGCTAGAGTGCAGTTGCTGCCAGTCTTGTACAGCTAGAGTGCAGATGCTGCCAGCCTTGTACAGCTAGAGTGCAGTTGCTGCCAGCCTTGTACAGCTAGAGTGCAGTTGCTGCCAGTCTTGCACAGCTAGAGTGCAGTTGCTGCCAGTCTTGTACAGCTAGAGTGCAGTTGCTGCCAGTCTTGTACAGCTAGAGTGCAGTTGCTGTCCGTCTTGTACAGCTAGAGTGCAGTTGCTGCCAGTCTTGTACAGCTAGAGTGCAGTTGCTGTCCGTCTTGTACAGCTAGAGTGCAGTTGCTGCCAGTCTTGTACAGCTAGAGTGCAGTTGCTGTCCGTCTTGTACAGCTAGAGTGCAGTTGCTGCCAGTCTTGTACAACTAGAGTGCAGTTGCTGCCAGTCTTGTACAGCTAGAGTGCAGTTGCTGTCCGTCTTGTACAGCTAGAGTGCAGTTGCTGCCAGTCTTGTACAGCTAGAGTGCAGTTGCTGCCAGCCTTGTACAGCTAGAGTGCAGTTGCTGCCAGCCTTGTACAGCTAGAGTGCAGTTGCTGCCAGTCTTGTACAGCTAGAGTGCAGTTGCTGCCAGTCTTGTACAGCTAGAGTGCAGTTGCTGCCAGTCTTGTACAGCTAGAGTGCAGTTGCTGCCAGTCTTGTACAGCTAGAGTGCAGTTGCTGCCAGTCTTGTACAGCTAGAGTGCAGTTGCTGCCAGTCTTGTACAGCTAGAGTGCAGTTGCTGCCAGTCTTGTACAGCTAGAGTGCAGTTGCTGCCAGTCTTGTACAGCTAGAGTGCAGTTGCTGTCCGTCTTGTACAGCTAGAGTGCAGTTGCTGCCAGTCTTGTACAGCTAGAGTGCAGTTGCTGCCAGTCTTGTACAGCTAGAGTGCAGTTTCTGCCATTCTTGTACAGCTAGAGTGCAGTTGCTGCCAGTCTTGTACAGCTAGAGTGCAGTTGCTGTCCGTCTTGTACAGCTAGAGTGCAGTTGCTGCCAGTCTTGTACAGCTAGAGTGCAGTTGCTGTCCGTCTTGTACAGCTAGAGTGCAGTTGCTGCCAGTCTTGTACAGCTAGAGTGCAGTTGCTGCCAGTCTTGTACAGCTAGAGTGCAGTTGCTGTCCGTCTTGTACAGCTAGAGTGCAGTTGCTGCCAGTCTTGTACAGCTAGAGTGCAGTTGCTGCCAGTCTTGTACAGCTAGAGTGCAGTTGCTGCCAGTCTTGTACAGCTAGAGTGCAGTTGCTGCCAGTCTTGTACAGCTAGAGTGCAGTTGCTGCCAGTCTTGTACAGCTAGAGTGCAGTTGCTGCCAGTCTTGTACAGCTAGAGTGCAGTTGCTGCCAGTCTTGTACAGCTAGAGTGCAGTTGCTGCCAGTCTTGTACAGCTAGAGTGCAGTTGCTGCCAGTCTTGTACAGCTAGAGTGCAGTTGCTGCCAGTCTTGTACAGCTAGAGTGCAGTTGCTGCCAGTCTTGTACAGCTAGAGTGCAGTTGCTGCCAGTCTTGTACAGCTAGAGTGCAGTTGCTGCCAGTCTTGTACAGCTAGAGTGCAGTTGCTGCCAGTCTTGTACAGCTAGAGTGCAGTTGCTGCCAGTCTTGTACAGCTAGAGTGCAGTTGCTGCCAGTCTTGTACAGCTAGAGTGCAGTTGCTGCCAGTCTTGTACAGCTAGAGTGCAGTTGCTGCCAGTCTTGTACAGCTAGAGTGCAGTTGCTGCCAGTCTTGTACAGCTAGAGTGCAGTTGCTGCCAGTCTTGTACAGCTAGAGTGCAGTTGCTGCCAGTCTTGTACAGCTAGAGTGCAGTTGCTGCCAGTCTTGTACAGCTAGAGTGCAGTTGCTGCCAGTACAGCAGTGCAGTTGCTGCCAGCCTTGTACAGCTAGAGTGCAGTGCTGCTTGTACAGCTAGAGTGCAGTCTTGTACAGCTAGAGTGCAGTTGCTGCCAGTCTTGTACAGCTAGAGTGCAGTTGCTGCCAGTCTTGTACAGCTAGAGTGCAGCTGCTGCCAGTCTTGTACAGCTAGAGTGCAGTTGCTGCCAGTCTTGTACAGCTAGAGTGCAGTTGCTGCCAGTCTTGTACAGCTAGAGTGCAGTTGCTGCCAGTCTTGTACAGCTAGAGTGCAGTTGCTGCCAGTCTTGTACAGCTAGAGTGCAGTTGCTGCCAGTCTTGTACAGCTAGAGTGCAGTTGCTGCCAGTCTTGTACAGCTAGAGTGCAGTTGCTGCCAGCTTGTACAGCTAGAGTGCAGTTGCTGTCCGTCTTGTACAGCTAGAGTGCAGTTGCTGCCAGTCTTGTACAGCTAGAGTGCAGTTGCTGCCAGTCTTGTACAGCTAGAGTGCAGTTGCTGCTTGTACAGCTAGAGTGCAGTCTTGTACAGCTAGAGTGCAGTTGCTGCCAGTCTTGTACAGCTAGAGTGCAGTTGCTGCCAGTCTTGTACAGCTAGAGTGCAGTTGCTGCCAGTCTTGTACAGCTAGAGTGCAGTTGCTTGCTTGTACAGCTAGAGTGCAGTTGCTGCCAGTCTTGTACAGCTAGAGTGCAGTTGCTGCCAGTCTTGTACAGCTAGAGTGCAGTTGCTGCCAGTCTTGTACAGCTAGAGTGCAGTTGCTGCCAGTCTTGTACAGCTAGTTGCTGAGTGCAGTTGCTGCTGCCAGTCTTGTACAGCTAGAGTGCAGTTGCTGCCAGTCTTGTACAGCTAGAGTGCAGTTGCTGCCAGTCTTGTACAGCTAGAGTGCAGTTGCTGCCAGTCTTGTACAGCTAGAGTGCAGTTGCTGCCAGTCTTGTACAGCTAGAGTGCAGTTGCTGCCAGTGCTTGTACTTGTACAGCTAGAGTGCAGTTGCTGCCAGTCTTGTACAGCTAGAGTGCAGTTGCTGTCCGTCTTGTACAGCTAGAGTGCAGTTGCTGCCAGTCTTGTACAGCTAGAGTGCAGTTGCTGCCAGCTAGAGTGCAGTGCTTCTTGTGCTAGAGTGCATTCTTGTACAGCTAGAGTGCAGTTGCTGCCAGTCTTGTACAGCTAGAGTGCAGTTGCTGCCAGTCTTGTACAGCTAGAGTGCAGTTGCTGCCAGTCTTGTACAGCTAGAGTGCAGTTGCTGCCAGTCTTGTACAGCTAGAGTGCAGTTGCTGCCAGTCTTGTACAGCTAGAGTGCAGTTGCTGCCAGTCTTGTACAGCTAGAGTGCAGTTGCTGCCAGTCTTGTACAGCTAGAGTGCAGTTGCTGCCAGTCTTGTGTCTTGTACAGCTAGAGTGCAGTTGCTGCCAGTCTTGTACAGCTAGAGTGCAGTTGCTGCCAGTCTTGTACAGCTAGAGTGCAGTTGCTGTCCGTCTTGTACAGCTAGAGTGCAGTTGCTGCCAGTCTTGTACAGCTAGAGTGCAGTTGCTGCCAGTCTTGTACAGCTAGAGTGCAGTTGCTGCCAGTCTTGTACAGCTAGAGTGCAGTTGCTGCCAGTCTTGTACAGCTAGAGTGCAGTTGCTGCCAGTCTTGTACAGCTAGAGTGCAGTTGCTGCCAGTCTTGTACAGCTAGAGTGCAGTTGCTGCCAGTCTTGTACAGCTAGAGTGCAGTTGCTGCCAGTCTTGTACAGCTAGAGTGCAGTTGCTGCCAGTCTTGTACAGCTAGAGTGCAGTTGCTGTCCAGTCTTGTACAGCTAGAGTGCAGTTGCTGCCAGTCTTGTACAGCTAGAGTGCAGCTGCTGCCAGTCTTGTACAGCTAGAGTGCAGTTGCTGCCAGTCTTGTACAGCTAGAGTGCAGTTGCTGCCAGTCTTGTACAGCTAGAGTGCAGTTGCTGTCCAGTCTTGTACAGCTAGAGTGCAGTTGCTGCCAGTCTTGTACAGCTAGAGTGCAGTTGCTGCCAGTCTTGTACAGCTAGAGTGCAGTTGCTGCCAGTCTTGTACAGCTAGAGTGCAGTTGCTGCCAGTCTTGTACAGCTAGAGTGCAGTTGCTGCCAGTCTTGTACAGCTAGAGTGCAGTTGCTGCCAGTCTTGTACAGCTAGAGTGCAGTTGCTGCCAGTCTTGTACAGCTAGAGTGCAGTTGCTGCCAGTCTTGTACAGCTAGAGTGCAGTTGCTGCCAGTCTTGTACAGCTAGAGTGCAGTTGCTGCCAGTCTTGTACAGCTAGAGTGCAGTTGCTGCCAGTCTTGTACAGCTAGAGTGCAGTTGCTGTCAGCCTTGTACAGCTAGAGTGCAGTTGCTGCCAGTCTTGTACAGCTAGAGTGCAGTTGCTGCCAGTCTTGTACAGCTAGAGTGCAGTTGCTGTCAGCCTTGTACAGCTAGAGTGCAGTTGCTGCCAGCCTTGTACAGCTAGAGTGCAGTTGCTGCCAGTCTTGTACAGCTAGAGTGCAGTTGCTGCCAGTCTTGTACAGCTAGAGTGCAGTTGCTGCCAGTCTTGTACAGCTAGAGTGCAGTTGCTGTCAGCCTTGTACAGCTAGAGTGCAGTTGCTGCCAGCCTTGTACAGCTAGAGTGCAGTTGCTGCCAGTCTTGTACAGCTAGAGTGCAGTTGCTGCCAGTCTTGTACAGCTAGAGTGCAGTTGCTGCCAGTCTTGTACAGCTAGAGTGCAGTTGCTGCCAGTCTTGTACAGCTAGAGTGCAGTTGCTGCCAGTCTTGTACAGCTAGAGTGCAGTTGCTGCCAGCCTTGTACAGCTAGAGTGCAGTTGCTGCCAGTCTTGTACAGCTAGAGTGCAGTTGCTGCCAGTCTTGTACAGCTAGAGTGCAGTTGCTGCCAGTCTTGTACAGCTAGAGTGCAGTTGCTTGTACAGCTAGAGTGCAGCTGCCAGTCTTGTACAGCTAGAGTGCAGTTGCTGCCAGTCTTGTACAGCTAGAGTGCAGTTGCTGTCAGCCTTGTACAGCTAGAGTGCAGTTGCTGCCAGCCTTGTACAGCTAGAGTGCAGTTGCTGCCAGTCTTGTACAGCAGCTGTCCGCGAAGTGGAGCCAAGTTCCGTAACTTGAAATTATAATAATAACAATAATAATAAAAATCTTTATTTCTACCAGTACATGTACAAGGTATACATGTACAAGGTATACAAGTACATGTACAAGGTATACAAGTACATGTACAAGGTATACAAGTACATGTACAAGGTATACAATTACATGTACAAGGTATACAAGTACATGTACAAGGTATACAAGTATATGTACAAGGTATACTAGTACATGTACAAGGTATACAAGTACATGTACAAGGTATACAAATATATTTACAAGGTATACAAGTACATGTACAAGGTATACAAGTACATGTACAAGGTATACAAGTATATGTACAAGGTATACAAGTACGTGTACAAGGCATACAGATCATAGCTGACATCAGTGACATACTACTATATAGAAAGTCCCTTGTTATGCTGAGCATTTCACGCAAATTAGGTCAGTTTTGTCCCAGGATGTGATCCACACCAGTCCACTAACACCCAGGATGTGACCCACACTAGTCCACTAACACCCAGGATGTGACCCACACCAGTCCACTAACACCCAGGATATGACCCACACCAGTTCACTAACACCCAGGATGTGACCCACACCAGTTCACTAACACCCAGGATGTGACCCACACCAGTCCACTAACACCCAGGATGTGACCCACACCAGTCCACTAACACCCAGGATGTGACCCACACCAGTCCACTAACACCCAGGATGTGACCCACACCAGTCCACTAACACCCAGGATGTGACCCACACCAGTCCACTAACACCCAGGATGTGACCCACACCAGTCCACTAACACCCAGGATGTGACCCACACCAGTCCACTAACACCCAGGATGTGACCCACACCAGTCCACTAACACCCAGGATGTGACCCACACCAGTCCACTAACACCCAGGATGTGACCCACACCAGTCCACTAACAACCAGGTACCCATTTTACTGATGGGTGAACATAGACAACCGGTGTAAGGAAACAAGCCAGATGTTTCCACCCATTCGTGGGAATCGAACCCGGCTGAGATGATGAGGACGTGGAAATGCAAGACGTGGATGAGATGGCGAGGGACGGGGAAATGCAAGACAATCGAACATCTGAGAGCTTTGTAGTCTCTGTTGTCGATCAGGTTCGACATGCGCCATGGTGCTCTTAGCTTCTTGGCTGACTTGCTTGCAAGATTTACTAGGTGGTTCTTCATAGTCAGTTTGACATCATATTTCACCATTAGGATATCCACCTCATCCCACTCATTCTTACCTCTCCTCCAGCGTTAACATCATGGTTCCTAGAAAGCAATATTATTGTTTTCTCACAAGCAAAAGAAACCAGTAATCATTTTCCCCAAGCTAATATAGCTGTATGCTGGTGACTGACATGCCTGAGAACTGGTGGCGCTTTCTCTGTGCCTGAGAACCGGTGGAACTTTCTCTCTTGGAAAGTATATGTCAGAGTACGGTCACCTGCGTGGGCAGGGGATTCTGGAATGAGTTGAACAATAGGGATGAGGGTTGTTACATTGTTTTCGATGTGCGAACGTTGACAAATCTTGGTCAAAAACACTCGTGCAATATCATGGGGATTTGCGATATTTTCTGCCGCCGCCAGGACGTAAAAATCACACACACACACACACACACACACACACACACACACACACACACACACACACACACATACATACACACACACACCTTGTGTTCACTCTGAGCAGTTCAGACATTGGAGCTAGTGATCACGTGGTTCTGAGTTTTGAATATATAGTAGAGTTACAAGTGGAGAGGGTAACAGGAATTGAATGGAAAAAGCCAAACTATAAAAGGGAGGACTTCACAGGTATGAGGAACTTCCTGCAGCAGGTTCAGTGGGACAAAGAACTGGTAGGAAAGTCAGTAAACGAGATGATGGAATATGTAACAACAAAATGCAGGGAGGCAGAGGAAAGGTTTGTTCCCAAGGGCAACAGAAATATTGGGAAGGCCAAAGCGAGTCCTTGGTTTACCCGAAGGTGTAGGGAAGCAAAAACTAGGTGCACCAGAGAATGGAAAAGGTACAGCAGGGAAAAGACAAAGGAAAATAAAGAGATTAGTCGAAGAGCCAGAAACGAGTATGCACAGATAAGGAGGCCCAGCGACAGTGCGAAAACAACATAGCATCGAAAGTTAAGTCTGACCCGAAATTGCTGTATAGCCACATTAGGAGGAAGACAACAGTCAAAGACCAAGTGATCAGGCTGAGTAAAGAAGGTGGGGAACTCACCAGAAACGATCAAGAGGTATGTGAGGAGCTCAACGCGAAATTTAAGGAAGTATTTACATTGGAGATAGGAAGGCCTCTGGGGGAACAGAACAGAGGGGGACACCAGCAAGGACTATACCAACAAGTGTTGAATGACATACATACAACTCAGGAGGAGGTGAAGAAACTGCTAAGGGACATCGATACCTCAAATGCAATGGGACCAGACAACATCGCCCTGAGGGTCCTTAGAGAGGGAGCAGAAATGCTGTGTGTGCTACAAATCACAATCTTCAACACATCCCTTGAAACTGGGCAACTACCTGAGGTACTGAAGACGGCAAATGTAGTTCCCATTTAAAAAAAGGAGACAGAAACGAGGCACTGAACTATAGACCAGTGCCACTGACGTGTATAGTATGCAAAGTTATGGAGAAGATTATCAGGAGGAGAGTGGTGGAGCACCTGGAACGGAACAAGAGAATAAACGACAACCAGCACGGATTCATGGAAGGCAAATCATGTGTCACAAACCTTCTGGAGTTTTATGATAAAGTAACAGAAGACACGAGAGAGAGGGGTGGGTTGATTGCATCTTCTTGGACTGCAAGAAGGCCTTTGACACAGTTCCTCACAAGATATTAGTGCAGAAGCTAGAGGATCAGGCGCGTATAACAGGAAGGGCACTGCAATGGATCAGAGAATACCTGACAGGGAGGCAACAACGAGTCATGGTACTTGATGAGGTATCACAGTGGGCACCTGTGACGAGCGGGGTCTCACAGGGGTCGGTCCTAGGACCAGTGCTATTTTTGGTATTTGTGAATTGACATGATGGAAGGGTTAGACTAAGAAGTGTCCCTGTTTGCAGATGATGTGAAGTTAATGAGGAGAATTAAATCAGATGAGGATCAGGCAGAACTTCAAAGAGACCTGGACAGACTGGACACCTTGTCCAGCAACTGTCTTCTCGAAATTAACCCCACCAAATGCAAAGTCATGAAGATCAGGGATGGGCACAGAACACCGCAGACGGAGTATAGGCTAGGTGGCCAAAGACTGCAAACCTCGCTGAAGGAAAAAGATCTTGGGGTCAGTATAAATCCGAGCATGTCTCCAGAAGCACACATCAAGCAGATAACTGCTGCAGCATATGGGTGCCTCGCAAACCTGAGAACAGCGTTCCGATACCTTAGTAAGGAATCGTTCAAGAAACTGCACACTGTGTACGTCAGGCCCATACTGGTGTATGCAGCATCTGTTTGGAACCCACACTTGATCAAGCACGTCAAGAAATTAGAGAAAGTGCAAAGGTTTGCAACAAGGTTAGTTCCAGGTGCCAAGTGATAGGACTGTACTCAGTACAGGTCACAAATGATAGGACTGTACTCAGTACAGGTTCTAAGTGATAGGACTGTACTCAGTACAGGTCCCAAATGATAGGACTGTACTCAGTACAGGTTCTAAGTGATAGGACTGTACTCAGTACAGGTCCCAAATGATAGGACTGTACTCAGTACAGGTTCTAAGTGATAGGACTGTACTCAGTACAGGTCCCAAGTGATAGGACTGTATTCTGTGCAGGTGCCAATTGATAGGACTGTACTCAGTGCAGGTGCCAAGTGATAGGACTGTACTCAGTAATGGTGCCAAGTGATAGGACTGTACTCAGTGCAGGTCCCAAGTGATAGGACTGTACTCAGTAATGGTGCCAATTGATAGGACTGTACTCAGTACAGGTCCCAAGTGATAGGACTGTACTCAGTAATGGTGCCAAGTGATAGGATTGTACTCAGTACAGGTCCCAAGTAATAGGACTGTACTCAGTAAGGTCCCAAGTGATAGGACTGTACTCAGCACAGGTCCCAAGTGATAGGACTGTACTCAGTACAGGTTCTAAGTGATAGGACTGTACTCAGCACAGGTCCCAAGTGATGGGACCTGTGCTGAGTACAGTCCTATCACTTGGGACCTGTGCTGAGTACAATTCTATCACTTGGGACCTGTGCTGAGTACAGTCCTAAGTGATAGGACTGTACTCAGTACAGGTGCCAAGTGATAGGACCGTACTCAGTACAGGTCCCAAGTGATAGGACTGTACTCAGTACAGGTGCCAAGTGATAGGACCGTACTCAGTACAGGTCCCAAGTGACAGGACCGTACTCAGTACAGGTCCCAAGTGATAGGACTGTACTCAGTACAGGTGCCAAGTAATAGGACTGTACTCAGTACTGATCCCATGTGATAGGACTGTACTCAGTACAGGTGCCAAGTGATAGGACTGTACTCAGTACAGGTCCCAAGTGATAGGACTGTACTCAGTACATATCCCATGTGATAGGACTGTACTCAGTACAGGTGCCAAGTAATAGGACTGTACTCAGTACAGGTGCCAAGTGATAGGACTGTACTCAGTACAGGTGTCAAGTGCTGGGACTGTACTCAGTACAGGTCCCAAGTGGTAGGACTGTACTCAGTACAGATCCCATGTGATAGGACTGTACTCAGTACAAGCGCAAATAATAGGACTGTACTCAGTGCAGGTGCCAAGTAATAGGACTGTACTCAGTACAGGTGCAAAGTAATAGGACTGTACTCAGTACAGGCGCCAAGTAATAGGACTGTGCTTAGTACAGGTGCCAAGTAATAGGACTGTACTCAGTACAGGCGCCAAGTAATAGGACTGTACTCAGTACAGGGCCAAGTAATAGGACTGTACTTAGTACAGGCGCCAAGTAATAGGACTGTACTCAGTACAGGCGCCAAGTAATAGGACTGTACTCAGTACAGGCGCCAAGTAATAGGACTGTGTTAGTGGACTGCTGTGGTTCACATCCTGGGTGTTAGTGGACTGGTGTGGGTCACATTCTGGGTGTTAGTGGACTGGTGTGGGTCGCATCCTGGGTGTTACTGAACTGGCGTGAGTGGCATCCTTGGTGTTAGTTTGCTGGTGTGGGTCGCATCCTGGGTGTTAGTGGACTGGTGTGGGTCACATCCTGGGTGTTAGTGGACTGGTGTGGGTCACATCCTGGGTGCTAATGGACTGATGTGGGTCGCATCCTGGGTGTTAGTGGACTGGTGTGGGTCACATCCTGGGTGTTAGTGGACTGGTGTGGGTCACATCCTGGGTGTTAGTGGACTGGTGTGGGTCACATCCTGGGTGTTAGTGGACTGGTGTGGGTCACATCCTGGGTGTTAGTGGACTGGTGTGGGTCACATCCTGGGTGTTAGTGGACTCGTGTGGGTCACATCCTGGGTGTTAGTGGACTGGTGTGGGTCACATCCTGGGTGTTAGTGGACTGGCGTGGGTCGCGTCCTGGGTGTTAGTGGACTGGTGTGGGTCACATCCTGGGTGTTAGTAGACTGGTGTGGGTCACATCCTGGGTGTTAGTAGAATGGTGTGGGTCACATCCTGGGTGTTAGTGGACTGGTGTGGGTCACATCCTGGGTGCTACTGGACTGGTGTGGGTCGCATCCTGGGTGTTAGTGGACTGGTGTGGGTCACATCCTGGGTGTTAGTGGACTGGTGTGGGTCACATCCTGTGTGTTAGTGGACTGGTGTGGGTCACATCCTGGGTGTTAGTGGACTGGTGTGGGTCACATCCTGGGTGTTAGTGGACTGGTGTGGGTCACATCCTGGGTGTTAGTGGACTGGTGTGGGTCACATCCTGGGTGTTAGTGGACTGGTGTGGGTCACATCCTGGGTGTTAGTGGACTGGTGTGGGTCACATACTATGTGTTAGTGGACTGGTGTGGGTCACATCCTGAATACAAAATTAGCCTAAGTTGTGGGAAATGCTCTACATAACCAGGAACTTTCTATATAGTATGTCATTGGTGTCAGCTATGGTCTGTATAAGTTGTATCAAGTTATTGGAGAAACGAAGATTATTATTATTATTATTATTATTATTATTATTATTATTATTATTTCAGACACCTGCAGCATCATCAAACTTCACTTTAATGATAGTGAATGACATTCTAGTGATGAATTTTAAAGGAGGTCAAAATCAGAGAAACCAACAATAACAATGAAAAAAATCCATAGACCACAATTCTCGTATTTACAAAACAGATCAACAGAGGCTGCAATGTAGCATCTCGAAGACACCGGAAGTATACACGGAAACGATATATGTGTAGTAATAGACAGAAGTAAAGTTAGGAAAGCTAGAAAGAGTTAGAGAAGGACAAATCGAAAAACCATACCACGGGTGGGGTCTGAATCCGCGGTCAGAGAGTCTCAAAATTCCTGACGGCGGGTTCATACCCCACCCGTGGTATGGTTTGCTGGCAATCGTGTAATTACGACTTCGTGAGTGATGAATAGTCAATTTCAACACTATCGATGGAGATTGATAGTGACGAGACGAAGGATCTTTTTCCACTGGAAGGATACTGATGTAACGGAAATCCTAGTCACTAGATATAATAGGACTGTACTCGATACAGGTGCCAAGTGATAGGACTGTACTCAGTACAGGTGCCAAGTGATAGGACTGTACTCAGTACAGATCAAGTGATAGGACTGTACTCAGTACAGGTGCCAAGTGATAGGACTGTACTCAGTACAGGTGCCAAGTGATAGGACTGTACTCAGTACAGATCAAGTGATAGGACTGTACTCAGTACAGGTCCCAAGTGATAGGACTGTACTCAGTACAGATCAAGTGATAGGACTGTACTCAGTACAGATCAAGTGATAGGACTGTACTCAGTACAGATCAAGTGATAGGACTGTACTCAGTACAGGTCCCAAGTGATAGGACTGTACTCAGTACAGGTCCCAAGTGATAGGACTGTACTCAGCACAGATCAAGTGATAGGACTGTACTCAGTACAGATCAAGTGATAGGACTGTACTCAGTACAGGTTCCAAGTGATAGGACTGTACTCAGTACAGGTCCCAAGTGATAGGACTGTACTCAGTACAGATCAAGTGATAGGACTGTACTCAGTACAGGTGCCAAGTGATAGGACTGTACTCAGTACAGGTCCCAAGTGATAGGACTGTACTCAGTACAGATCAAGTGATAGGACTGTACTCAGTACAGGTCCCAAGTGATAGGACTGTACTCAGTACAGGTCCCAAGTGATAGGACTGTACTCAGTACAGATCAAGTGATAGGACTGTATTCAGTACAGGTCCCAAGTGATAGGACTGTACTCAGTACAGGTGCCAAGTGATAGGACTGTACTCAGTACAGATCAAGTGATAGGACTGTACTCAGTACAGGTGCCAGGTGATAGGACTGTATTCAGTACAGGTCCCAAGTGATAGGACTGTACTCAGTACAGGTGCCAAGTGACAGGACTGTACTCAGTACAGGTCCCAAGAGATAGGACTGTACTCAGTAAAGGTTCTAAGTGATAGGACTGTACTCAGTACAGGTCCCAAGTGATAGGACTGTACTCAGTACAGATCAAGTGATAGGAATGTACTCAGTACAGGTCCCATGTGATAGGACTGTACTCAGCACAGGTCCCAAGTGATAGGACTGTACTCAGTACAGGTGCCAAGTGATAGGACTGTACTCAGTACAGGTGCCAAGTGACAGGACTGTACTCAGTACAGGTGCCAAGTGACAGGACTGTACTCAGTACAGGCGCCAAGTAATAGGACTGTACTCTGTACAAGCGCCAAGTAATAGGACTGTACTCAGTACAGGTGCCAAGTGATAGGACTGTATTCAGTACAGGTGCCAAGTGATAGGATTGTACTCAGTACAGGTGCCAAGTAATAGGACTGTACTCAGTACAGGCGCCAAGTAATAGGACTGTACTCAGTACAGGCGCCAAGTAATAGGACTGTACTCAGTACAGGTGCCAAGTGATAGGACTGTACTCAATACAGGTGCCAAGTGATAGGACTGTACTCAGTACAAGTCAAGTGATAGGACTGTACTCAGTACAGGTCCCAAGACATAGGATTGTACTCAGTACAGGTGCCAAGTTATAGGACTGTACTCAGTGCAGGTGCCAATTGATAGGACTGTACTCAGTGCAGGTGCCAATTGATAGGACTGTACTCAGTACAGATGCCAAGTGATAGGACTGTACTCAGTACAGGTGCCAAGTGATAGGACTGTACTCAGTACAGGTGCCAAGTGACAGGACTGTACTCAGTACAGGCGCGAAGTAATAAGACTGTACTCAGTACAGGCGCCAAGTAATAGGACTGTACTCAGTACAGGTGCCAAGTAATAGGACTGTACTCAGTACAGGTGCCAAGTGATAGGACTGTACTCAGTACAGGCGCCAAGTAATAGGACTGTACTCTGTACAGGCGCCAAGTAATAGGACTGTACTCAGTACAGGTGCCAAGTGATAGGACTGTACTCAGTGCAGGTGCCAATTGATAGGACTGTACTCAGTACAGGTCCCAAATGATAGGACTGTACTCAGTGCAGGTGCCAATTGATAGGACTGTACTCAGTACAGGTGCCAAGTAATAGGACTGTACTCAGTACAGGTGCCAAGTAATATGACTGTACTCAGTACAGGCGCCAAGTAATAGGACTGTACTCAGCACAGGCGCCAAGTAATAGGACTGTACTCAGTACAGGTGCCAAGTAATAAGTCTGTACTTAGTACAGGCGCCAAGTAATAGGACTGTACTCAGTACAGGTACCAAGTAATAGGACTGTACTCAGTACAGGTGCCAAGTGAGTAACGATAGGAATTATATAAGAATTCTTACGGAGACCATTGTAGTGGTTAGTTTGTCTAATTCACTTGACTAAAGTTCTCTTGCGATACAAGATAGAAAACAACCACAGGGGGTTATATGTTGCAATCAAAACAACCACAGGGGGTTATATGTTGCAATCAAAACAACCACAGGGGGTTGTATGTTGCAATCAAAACAACCACGGGGGATTAAATAACTCTAGGCTTTCCATGTTGCAATCAAAATAACCACGGGGGATTAAATAATTCTAGGCTTTCCATGTTGCAATCAAAATAACCACGGGGGATTAAATAACTCTAGGCTTTCCATGTTGCAATCAAAATAACCACGGGGGATTAAATAACTCTAGGCTTTCCATGTTGCAATCAAAATAACCACGGGGGATTAAATAACTCTAGGCTTTCAATGTTGCAATCAAAATAACCACGGGGGGTTAAATGACAACTCTAAGCTTTTCATGTTGCAATAAAATTAACCACGGGGGGTTAAATGATAACTCTAGGCTTTTTATTTTGCAATAAAATTAACCACGGGGGGTTAAATGACAACTCTAGGCTTTTCATGTTGCAATAAAATTAACCACGGGGGGTTAAATGATAACTCTAGGCTTTTTATTTTGCAATAAAATTAACCACGGGGGGTTAAATGACAACTCTAGGCTTTTCATGTTACAATAAAATTAACCACGGGGGGTTAAATGACAACTCTAAGCTTTTCATGTTGCAATAAAATTAACCACGGGGGGTTAAATGATAACTCTAGGCTTTTTATTTTGCAATAAAATTAACCACGGGGGGTTAAATGACAACTCTAGGCTTTTCATGTTGCAATAAAATTAACCACGGGGGGTTAAATGATAACTCTAGGCTTTTTATTTTGCAATAAAATTAACCACGGGGGGTTAAATGACAACTCTAGGCTTTTCATGTTGCAATAAAATTAACCACGGGGGGTTAAATGATAACTCTAGGCTTTTTATTTTGCAATAAAATTAACCACGGGGGGTTAAATGACAACTCTAGGCTTTTCATGTTACAATAAAATTAACCACGGGGGGTTAAATGACAACTCTAAGCTTTTCATGTTGCAATAAAATTAACCACGGGGGGTTAAATGATAACTCTAGGCTTTTTATTTTGCAATAAAATTAACCACGGGGGGTTAAATGATAACTCTAGGCTTTTTATTTTGCAATAAAATTAACCACGGGGGGTTAAATGACAACTCTAGGCTTTTCATGTTGCAATAAAATTAACCACGGGGGGTTAAATGACAACTCTAGGCTTTTTATGTTGCAATCAAAATAAT
Organism: Cherax quadricarinatus; assembly: GCF_038502225.1. Lineage (NCBI taxonomy): Eukaryota > Metazoa > Arthropoda > Malacostraca > Decapoda > Parastacidae > Cherax > Cherax quadricarinatus. The sequence goes on from NC_091391.1 coordinate 8,817,443, forward strand.
GAGTAGGAAGTCCAGATAGATTCACTGTAGGGAGCGACTCCAGGTGCAGACGATCCTGCTTGATGTCTTCTCATTCTAGAGTCGCTCTCTTGAACGATTCTACCTGGACTTCCTACTCATTTCTGCAATTACGCAAACTCCTGAAAACGTTTTGATTGCAACACGAAAGGTCTAGAGCTATCACTCAACTCCTCATGTGGTTGTTTTGAATCATAATTGAAAATGATGGTAAAGCAACAAGTCCTCGACATTTTACAGATCATATACAAAACCAGTAATTATATAGAACGGCCTGTCGTTGAATTTGAAGCAGAGAAAATTAAGACTGACATTGTTGATTTAAACACAGGTAAAAAAATATTTGGCAGAAATATGACGTGTCAGATGGCAAATGTTCTTCTCTAGCTCCAAAAAGCCCTGGCAAGATGGCTGACAATTTGTAACCATATAATGCGCATTTATATTTCAAGAGAAGAACCGTCCGATCAATCTTTAATGCACCGTAGATTATATTACGAAAATTTTAATTCCTATGGGATTTCAGTCAAGAGAAATCCTCCTGCAACTCAGGCAGGTTGAGAGGAATCCTCCTGCAACTCAGGCAGGTTGAGAGGAATCCTCCTGCAACTCAGGCAGGTTGAGAGGAATCCTCCTGCAACTCAGGCAGGTTAAGAGGAATCCTCCTGCAACTCAGGCAGGTTAAGAGGAATCCTCCTGCAACTCAGGCAGGTTAAGAGGAATCCTCCTGCAACTCAGGCAGGTTAAGAGGAATCCTCCTGCAACTCAGGCAGGTTAAGAGGAATCCTCCTGCAACTCAGGCAGGTTAAGAGGAATCCTCCTGCAACTCAGGTTGACCAAGAGAAATCCTCCTGCAACTTAGGCAGGTCAAGAGAAATCCTCCTACAACTTACGCAGGTCAAGAGAAATCCTCCTGCAACTCAGGATGGCCAAGAGAAATCCTCCTGCAACTCAGGCTGGCCAAAAGAAATCCTCCTGCAACTCAGGCTGGCCAAAAGAAATCCTCCTGCAACTCAGGCTGGTCAAGAGAAATCCTCCTGCAACTTACGCAGGTCAAGAGAAATCCTCTGCAACTCAGGCAGGTCAAGAGAAATCCTCCTGCAACTTACGCAGGTCAAGAGAAATCCTCCTGCAACTTACGCAGGTCAAGAGAAATCCTCTGCAACTCAGGCAGGTCAAGAGAAATCCTCCTGCAACTTACGCAGGTCAAGAGAAATTCTCTGCAACTCAGGCAGGTCAAGAGAAATCCTCCTGCAACTTACGCAGGTCAAGAGAAATCCTCTGCAACTCAGGCAGGTCAAGAGAAATCCTCCTGCAACTTACGCAGGTCAAGTGAAATCCTCCTGCAACTCAGGCAGCAAAATTTCTCCTTCAGACAATTCTACACTCATTATCACTCATCGTTCAGGGATGCGTACCTCGCTCACCCTGAGAGTATTCTGACTATAATCCACGCTGAAGCCCCTCAAGGGAGGTTCCTCGACGCTGGTCAGAGGCTCTTGATCTAGGGAATTGGATCTGTGCTTCATTTCCCTGAAGTGAGTTTGAATACCTCCCATCACTCCCCACACACACAGGAGCTGTATAATCTCTACCGGTACAGCGCTGCCCCATGAATATAATTATCCACGCTGAAGCAAGGCTCGTTAAGGGCTAGATAGGAGGGGTATCCTGAGAGACTGAGAATGCGAGACTGATACTCTCAAGATGTTTAAAATAGCTACGTTGATCTTGAAAGCCAGTTACTCGTATAGGATAATAAACAGATAGTCCTATGACCTGATGGATCCTCCTTTGACCAAACTCTTTACGAGTTCTAACATCTTTGATTACATAAAATAAGTCATACACAACGTATAGCACAGCATATTAAGCTGGTATTAGGAAGTTCAGCTTCAGTCCACGGGCAAAAAACGTAAGATGCATTCATCAAGGCAAGAATTAAATCTAGGAGAAAAATGCCAAAGCTGGAAACTAGAAGTGACTACGTAGGTGATGATGGTAAGGAGGCTAGGTGACGCAGAAAAGAACTTTGCATGCAGCAACCGTCTCCTGGTGAGGTAGAGAACTCTGCATGCAACCACCACCTCCTGGTGAGGTAGAAAAGAACTCTGCATGCAGCAATCGTCTCCTGGTGAGGTAGAGAAGAGCTTTACATGCAGCCATCACCTGGTGACGCAGAAAAGAACTTTGCATGCAGCCACCACCTCCTGGTGAGGCAGAGAAGAACTCTACATGCAGCCACCACCTCCTGGTGAGGCAGAGAAGAGCTCTACATGCAGCCATCACCTCCTGGTGAGGCAGAGAAGAGCTCTACATGCAGCCATCACCTCCTGGTGAGGCAGAGAAGAACTCTACATGCAGCCACCACCTCCTGGTGAGGCAGAGAAGAGCTCTACATGCAGCCATCACCTCCTGGTGAGGCAGAGAAGAGCTCTACATGCAGCCATCACCTCCTGGTGAGGCAGAGAAGAGCTCTACATGCAGCCATCACCTCCTGGTGAGGCAGAGAAGAACTCTACATGCAGCCACCACCTCCTGGTGAGGCAGAGAAGAACTCTACATGCAGCCACCACCTCCTGGTGAGGCAGAGAAGAGCTCTACATGCAGCCATCACCTCCTGGTGAGGCAGAGAAGAGCTCTACATGCAGCCAACACCTCCTGGTGAGGCAGAGAAGAGCTCTACATGCAGCCATCACCTCCTGGTGAGGCAGAGAAGAGCTCTACATGCAGCCACCACCTCCTGGTGAGACAGAGAAGAGCTCTACATGCAGCCACCACCTCCTGGTGAGGCAGAGAAGAGCTCTACATGTAGCCACCACCTCCTGGTGAGGCAGAGAAGAGCTCTACATTCAGTCACCCAATCTTTGTGAGGCAGTGAAAAGCTCTGCCTGCAGCCACCCCATCTTGGTGAGGCAAATTAAAGCTCTGCATGTAGCCAACACCTCCTGATGAGGCAGAGAAGAGCTCTACACGCTCCCACCATCTCCTGGTGAGGCAGAGAAGAGCTCTACATGCAGCCACCATCTCCTGGTGAGGCAGAGAAGAGCTCTACATGCTCCCACCACCTCCTGGTGAGGCAGAAAAGAGCTCTACATGCTCCCACCACCTCCTGGTGAGGCAGAAAAGAGCTCTACATGGTCCCACCACCTCCTGGTGAGGCAGAGAAGAGCTCTACATGCTCCCACCACCTCCAGGTGAGGCAGAAAAGAGCTCTACATGCTCTCACCACCTCCTGGTGAGGCAGAAAAGAGCTCTACACGCTCCCACCACCTCCTGGTGAGGCAGAGAAGAGCTCTACATGCTCCCACCACCTCCTGGTGAGGCAGAGAAGAGCTCTACATGCTCCCACCACCTCCTGGTGAGGCAGAGAAGAGCTCTACATGCTCCCACCACCTCCTGGTGAGGCAGAGAAGAGCTCTACATGCTCCCACCACCTCCTGGTGAGGCAGAAAAGAGCTCTACATGCTCTCACCACCTCCTGGTGAGGCAGAAAAGAGCTCTACATGCTCCCACCACCTCCTGGTGAGGCAGAGAAGAGCTCTACATGCTCCCACCACCTCCTGGTGAGGCAGAGAAGAGCTCTACATGCTCCCACCACCTCCTGGTGAGGCAGAAAAGAGCTCTACATGCTCCCACCACCTCCTGGTGAGGCAGAAAAGAGCTCTACACGCTCCCACCATCTCCTGGTGAGGCAGAGAAGAGCTCTACATGCAGCCACCATCTCCTGGTGAGGCAGAAAAGAGCTCTACACGCTCCCACCACCTCCTGGTGATGCAGAAAAGAGCTCTACATGCTCCCACCATCTCCTGGTGAGGCAGAAAAGAGCTCTACACGCTCCCACCATCTCCTGGTGAGGCAGAGAAGAGCTCTACATGCTCCCACCACCTCCTGGTGAGGCAGAGAAGAGCTCTACATGCTCCCACCACCTCCTGGTGAGGCAGAAAAGAGCTCTACACGCTCCCACCATCTCCTGGTGAGGCAGAGAAGAGCTCTACATGCTCCCACCACCTCCTGGTGAGGCAGAGAAGAGCTCTACATGCTCCCACCACCTCCTGGTGAGGCAGAGAAGAGCTCTACATGCTCCCACCACCTCCTGGTGAGGCAGAAAAGAGCTCTACATGCTCCCACCACCTCCTGGTGAGGCAGAAAAGAGCTCTACATGCTCCCACCACCTCCTGGTGAGGCAGAAAAGAGCTCTACATGCTCCCACCACCTCCTACTCAGTTCTGGGTGATTTTATCAATTTATTTTATCAATATATTTCTTTCAGAAGCAACAATAAACGGGCAGCTACATAAAAAGTGGTCAGGTGATTTATTTTCCCTCTTTTGAGATATCAGTTGAGGCTGAAGATATTGTTGTACCTGTTTAAGAATTAAACCTGGTTTAAAATACATCACTTTATCATGCTATTCTTTGTTAATAAAGTGGAATATGTTAAAAATTGCATTTTCTTCTCTCAATGAGAAATTTGACATTATGCATAAAGTTATAATAGCCAACGGAGGCAGAAGACTATCTCAGGTATATGGTACTAAAACCATACCCCCGGCCGGGATAGAACCCGCGGTCATAGAGTCTCAAAACTCCAGCCCGTCGCGTTAGCCACTAGACCAGCTAGCCACAATAAGATTCATCCAACTAGGTATATTTCTACACCATAGGAAGGTTAGCACAGGCACCTCTGTGACCACAAATGCAAGTTTTTACAGACGAATCTCCAGCTAGCGTGGCCGTGACGAACTCTAGCTCAAGTCCCTTCACTGCCGTCAACATGACTCAAGAAATCGTAATGACACGATTGCAAATAAACCATACCCCGGCCGGGATTGAACCCGCGGTCATAGAGTCTCAAAACTCCAGCCCGTCGCGTTAGCCACTAGATTTCTTGAGTCATGTTGACGGCAGTGAAGGGACTTGAGCTAGAGTTCGTCACGGCCACGCTAGCTGGAGATTCGTCTGTAAAAACTTGCATTTGTGGTCACAGAGGTGCCTGTGCTAACCTTCCTATGGTGTAGAAATATACCTAGTTGGATGAATCTTATTGTGGCTAGCTGGTCTAGTGGCTAACGCGACGGGCTGGAGTTTTGAGACTCTATGACCGCGGGTTCAATCCCGGCCGGGGGTATGGTTGGTTTGCAATCGTGTCATTACGATTTCTTAAGTCATGGTACTAAAATCCTGTCTAAAATTCATATTTAAAATGCTCTTTCTTTCTATTACAATGAATTCTAATGAAATGTTTAGTTTTTAAATTTAAAATATCAGCATTTTGACGTATTTTTTTTTTTTTTAGGCATGCTAGGTATCGGCAGCAACAATCGATGTTATCGCAGATCTTCATGATTTTACTGGAGTGTTTTTCACACTGTCGTCCCACTTTTCCGCACTATTGCAAAACTGAAATCGAAAAATAATGTAACATCGGTCCACTCTAGCGAAAGTCACTGATATTAACATTGTATAATAATGGACAACACATATTTCCCGGTGGAACATTGCACCGATTGTGTTGTTGTCCAGAGCGAAAATATGTACGACTGGATATCAGTTTGGAGGCAAGGAGTATGTTGGGTTGGGCAAATGTTTTGTTAGTGGGATGAATTGTAAAGGACCTGCCTAGTATGGGCCAGCAGGCCTCCTGCAGTGTTCCTCCTTTCTTATGTTCTTATGTATGTATTCAGATATTTTTGGAGTGGACTTGTCAGCAGACGGGTCTATGGAAGACGAGGTGAATCATACGACTGATGGAGGGAGAAAGGTGAGTGGCTCACTGAGGTGTCTGTGAAGAACGTTATCCATGGAGGCAGACAGGGAAATGTATAGCTATACCATACACAAATAACCGGCACATAGAAGAGAGGAGCTTACGACGGACGTTTCGGTCCGACTTGGACAATTTACAAAGTCACAAAGTCCAAGTCGGACCGAAACGTCCGTCGTAAGCTCCTCTCTTCTATGTGCGGGTGATTTGTGTATCGTTCCAGGCACGGTATTGTGATTTTTTTTGTTACTTAGCTATACCACCACTGGAGGCAGTGGAGATGTGTCTAAGGGCAATGTGTGGTGTGAATATAATGCTGAGAATACCAAGTTTGGAAATCAGAAGGTGTCTAGAGGGGGTTGTAGAGGTGTTTCGGGCATTTAGTGAGGATGGAACAAACTAGAATGACTTGGAGAGTGTATAAATCAGTAGTGGAAGGAAGGCGGGGTAGGGATCGTCCTATGAAAGGTTGGAGGGAGAGGGTAAAAGAGGTTTTGTGTGCGAGGGTCTTGGACTCCTAGCAGGCAAGCGTGAGCGTATTAGATAGGACTAAGTGGAGGCAAATGGTTTGTAGGACTTGACGTGCTGTTGGAGTGTGAGCAAGGTAACATTTATGAAGTGATTCAGGGAAACTGGCAGGCCGGACTTGAGTCCTGGAGATGGGAAGTACAGTGTCTGCACTCTGAAGGAGTTTTATAACTGTAGTGTAGCCACGCCTCCGGCAAGACAGTGATAAAGTGAATGATGATGAAAGTGCGTCTTTTTCTCGGGTCACCTAGCCTTGCTGGGAAACGACCGATATACTAACATAAAATAATGATTTTTAAAGGGGTGAACCGGTAAGCCAGTGTAAGGCCTCGGTCAGATAAACAAAAGCTCCAGCTGCGGGTCATCATACAGCAAAGATTTGTCAGGACACAGGACTCTTTCCTGACAAATCTTACCTAACTTAAACTAAAGACAACCTTCACAGACCTTCATCATGCCTCTGAGAGGACCAAGATTTCATCCCGGCGCCAGAGAATTTTTAAGTCACCTTACACCTGCTGCATCTGTTGCACTAACAGTAAGAAGGTGACTGAGTCACCTTACACCTGCTGCCTCTGTTGCACTAACAGTAAGAAGGTGACTGAGTCACCTTACACCTGCTGCCTCTGTTACACTAACAGTAAGAAGGTGACTGAGTCACCTTACACCTGCTGCCTCTGTTACACTAACATTAAGAAGGTGTTTGAGTCACCTTACACCTGCTGCCTCTGTTACACTAACAGTAAGAAGGTGACTGAGTCACCTTACACTTGCTGCCTCTGTTACACTAACAGTAAGAAGGTGTCTGAGTCACCTTACACCTGCTGCCTCTGTTATACCAACAGTAAGAAGGTGACTGAGTCACCTTACACCTGCTGCCTCTGTTACACTAACAGTAAGAAGGTGACTGAGTCACCTTACACCTGCTGCCTCTGTTACACTAACAGTAAGAAGGTGACTGAGTCACCTTACACCTGCTGCCTCTGTTACACTAACATTAAGAAGGTGTTTGAGTCACCTTACACCTGCTGCCTCTGTTACACTAACAGTAAGAAGGTGACTGAGTCACCTTACACCTGCTGCCTCTGTTACACTAACAGTAAGAAGGTGTCTGAGTCACCTTACACCTGCTGCCTCTGTTATACCAACAGTAAGAAGGTGACTGAGTCACCTTACACCTGCTGCCTCTGTTACACCAACAGTAAGAAGGTGACTGAGTCACCTTACACCTGCTGCCTCTGTTACACCAACAGTAAGAAGGTGACTGAGTCACCTTACACCTGCTGCCTCTGTTACACCAACAGTAAGAAGGTGACAGTCACCTTACACCTGCTGCCTCTGTTACACTAACAGTAAGAAGGTGACTGAGTCACCTTACACCTGCTGCCTCTGTTACACCAACAGTAAGAAGGTGACAGTCACCTTACACCTGCTGCCTCTGTTACTCCAACAGTAAGAAGGTGACTGAGTCACCTTACACCTGCTGCCTCTGTTACACTAACAGTAAGAAGGTGACTGAGTCACCTTACACCTGCTGCCTCTGTTACACTAACAGTAAGAAGGTGACTGAGTCACCTTACACCTGCTGCCTCTGTTACACCAACAGTAAGAAGGTGACAGTCACCTTACACCTGCTGCCTCTGTTACTCCAACAGTAAGAAGGTGACTGAGTCACCTTACACCTGCTGCCTCTGTTACACTAACAGTAAGAAGGTGACTGAGTCACCTTACACCTGCTGCCTCTGTTACACTAACAGTAAGAAGGTAACAGAGTGTCAGTCGACTGTTGTTGGTCTCGTTCTAGACGAGACTGTTGTTGGTCTCGTTCTAGACGAGACTGTTGTTGGTCTCGTTCTAGACGAGACTGTTGTTGGTCTCGTTCTAGACGAGACTGTTGTTGGTCTCGTTCTAGACGAGACTGTTGTTGGTCTCGTTCTCGACGAGACTGTTGTTGGTCTCGTTCTAGACGAGACTGTTGTTGATCTCGTTCTCGACGAGACTGTTGTTGATCTCGTTCTAGACGAGACTGTTGTTGGTCTCGTTCTAGACGAGACTGTTGTTGATCTCGTTCTAGACGAGACTGTTGTTGATCTCGTTCTCGACGAGACTGTTGTTGGTCTCGTTCTCGACGAGACGATCAATGAACCACAAGGGGGAAAAAGTGAGGCCTTAACCGGATTAATTTTCTTAAATAACAGACTCGGTTAATTTTCTTGATAATGTTTTTGTTGTTCTTGTTTTTGCTGTTGTTGTTGTTTTAATTTTTGCTTATCTCCCTCTTCTCTCTCTTCCTATTTTCTTCATTTTCTTCCTCTTATTATTTTTAATAATATAATAATTTTATTATTAATAATAATCATAATAACAATAATAATAATAATAATAATAATAATATTAATAATAATAATAATACTGTTAATAATATTATTCTCTTTATTTTCCTTCTCTTTCACTCCACTTTCAGACGTAAGTGTAAATCATTTTGCCGGCTCTACTCGCAAGCAAAATATGTTTGCTGCTTATAATTCACTGTTACATACTGAGAGCAACATGCAACATGGCAACGTGCAACATGCAACATGGCAACATGGCAACGTGCAACATGCAACATGGCAACATGCAACGTGGCAACGTGCAACATGGCAACGTGTAACATGGCAACGTGCAACATGCAACAAGCAACATGGCAACATGTAACAAGCAACGTGCAATATGCAACAAGCAACATGGCAACATGCAACAAGCAACATGGCAACATGCAACAAGCAACATGGCAACGTGCAACATGGCAACGTGCAACATGCAACAAGCAACATGGCAACATGTAACAAGCAACGTGCAACATGCAACAAGCAACATGGCAACATGCAACAAGCAACATGCAAAATGCAACATGCAACATGGCAACATGCAACATGGCAATATGCAACATGGCAACATGCAACATGCAAATGCAACATGACAACATGCAACATGGCAACATGCAACATGGCAACATGACAACATGCAACATGGCAACATGCAACAAGCAACATGGCAACATGCAACAAGCAACATGGCAACGTGCAACATGGCAACGTGCAACATGCAACAAGCAACATGGCAACATGTAACAAGCAACGTGCAACATGCAACAAGCAACATGGCAACATGCAACAAGCAACATGGCAACATGCAACAAGCAACATGGCAACGTGCAACATGGCAACGTGCAACATGGCAACGTGCAACATGCAACAAGCAACATGGCAACATGTAACAAGCAACGTGCAACATGCAACAAGCAACATGGCAACATGCAACAAGCAACATGGCAACGTGCAACATGGCAACGTGCAACATGCAACAAGCAACATGGCAACATGTAACAAGCAACGTGCAACATGCAACAAGCAACATGGCAACATGCAACAAGCAACATGGCAACATGCAACAAGCAACATGGCAACGTGCAACATGGCAACGTGCAACATACAACAAGCAACATGGCAACATGTAACAAGCAACGTGCAACATGCAACAAGCAACATGGCAACATGCAACAAGCAACATGGCAACATGTAACAAGCAACGTGCAACATACAACAAGCAACATGGCAACATGTAACAAGCAACGTGCAACATGCAACAAGCAACATGGCAACATGCAACAAGCAACATGGCAACATGCAACAAGCAACATGGCAACGTGCAACATGGCAACGTGCAACATACAACAAGCAACATGGCAACATGTAACAAGCAACGTGCAACATGCAACAAGCAACATGGCAACATGTAACAAGCAACGTGCAACATGCAACATGCAACATGGCAACATGCAACAAGCAACATGGCAACATGCAACAAGCAACATGACAACATGTAACATGCAACATTGCAATATGCAACATGCAACATGCAACAAGCAACACATGCAACAAGCAACATACAACATGCAACATGCAGCAAGCACCATGGCAACATGCAACAAGCAACACATGCAACAAGCAACACATGCAACAAGCAACACATGCAACATGCAACAAGCAACACATGCAACAAGCAACACATGCAACAAGCAACACATGCAACATGCAACAAGCAACACATGCAACAAGCAACACATGCAACAAGCAACACATGCAACATGCAACAAGCAACACATGCAACAAGCAACACATGCAACAAGCAACACATGCAACAAGCAACACATGCAACATGCAACAAGCAACACATGCAACAAGCAACACATGCAACAAGCAACACATGCAACAAGCAACATACAACATGCAACATGCAGCAAGCACCATGGCAACATGCAACAAGCAACACATGCAACAAGCAACACATGCAACATGCAACAAGCAACACATGCAACAAGCAACATACAACATGCAACATGCAGCAAGCACCATGGCAACATGCAACAAGCAACACATGCAACAAGCAACACATGCAACAACCTAAACATGCAACAAGCAACACATGCAACAAGCAACGCATGCAACAAGCAACACATGCAACATGCAACAAGCAACACATGCAACAAGCAACACATGCAACAAGCAACACATGCAACAAGCAACACATGCAACAAGCAACACATGCAACAAGCAACACATGCAACAAGCAACACATGCAACAAGCAACACATGCAACATGCAACAAGCAACACATGCAACAAGTAACACATGCAACAAGCAACACATGCAACATGCAACAAGCAACACATGCAACAAGCAACACATGCAACAAGCAACACATGCAACAAGCAACACATGCAACATGCAACAAGCAACACATGCAACATGCAACAAGCAACACATGCAACAAGCAACACATGCAACATGCAACAAGCAACACATGCAACAAGCAATACATGCAACATGCAACAAGCAACACATGCAACAAGCAACACATGCAACAAGCAACACATGCAACAAGCAACACATGCAACATGCAACAAGCAACACATGCAACAAGCAACACATGCAACAAGCAACACATGCAACAAGCAACACATGCAACAAGCAACACATGCAACAAGCAACACATGCAACAAGCAACAAGCAACACGCAATATAATGTCAAAATAATTCTCCTATGTAGTCTTAATTATTTGGTAGCGAGAGGCGGGAGATAATTATGAAAATACGTTCACTTATCTCAGAGTTACGATATTACTGAGACTGCACAACTTCTGTAGCTGTCGTAGAGTAGACAACAGTCTCATCTGTTGTAGAGTAGACAACAGTCTCATCTGTTGTAGAGTAGACAACAGCCTCATCTGTTGTAGAGTAGACAACAGTCTCATCTGTTGTAGAGTAGACAACAGTCTCATCTGTTGTAGAGTAGACAACAGTCTCATCTGTTGTAGAGTAGACAACAGCCTCATCTGTTGTAGAGTAGACAACAGCCTCATCTGTTGTAGAGTAGACAACAGTCTCATCTGTTGTAGAGTAGGCAACAGTCTCATCTGTTGTAGAGTAGACAACAGTCTCACCTGTTGTAGAGTAGACAACAGCCTCATCTGTTGTAGAGTAGACAACAGCCTCATCTGTTGTAGAGTAGACAACAGCCTCATCTGTTGTAGAGTAGACAACTGCCTCATCTGTTGTAGAGTAGACAACAGCCTCATCTGTTGTAGAGTAGACAACAGCCTCATCTGTTGTAGAAGAGAGTAGACAACAGCCTCATCTGTTGTAGAAGAGAGTAGACAACAGCCTCATCTGTTGTAGAAGAGAGTAGACAAAAGTCTCATCTGTTGTAGAAGAGAGTAGACAACAGTCATCTGTTGTAGAAGAGAGTAGACAACAGCCTCATCTGTTGTAGAAGAGAGTAGACAACAGTCTCATTTGTTGTAGAAGAGAGAAGACAACAGTCTCATCTGTTGTAGAGTAGACAACAGTCTCATCTGTTGTAGAAGAGAGTAGACAACAGTCTCATCTGTTGTAGAGTAGACAACAGCCTCATCTGTTGTAGAAGAGAGTAGACAACAGTCTCATCTGTTGTAGAGTAGACAACAGTCTCATCTGTTATAGAGTAGACAACAGTCTCATCTGTTGTAGAGTAGACAACAGTCTCATCTGTTGTAGAGTAGACAACAGTCTCATCTGTTGTAGAAGAGAGTAGACAACAGCCTCATCTGTTGTAGAGAAGACAACAGCCTCATTTGTTGTAGAGTAGACAACAGTCTCATCTGTTGTAGAGTAGACAACAGCCTCACCTGTTGTAGAGTAGACAACAGTCTCATCTGTTGTAGAAGAGAGTAGACAACAGCCTCATCTGTTGTAGAAGAGAGTAGACAACAGTCTCATCTGTTGTAGAGTAGACAACAGTCTCATCTGTTGTAGAGTAGACAACAGCCTCATCTGTTGTAGAGTAGACAACAGCCTCATCTGTTGTAGAGTAGACAACAGCCTCACCTGTTGTAGAGTAGACAACAGTCTCATCTGTTGTAGAGTAGACAACAGTCTCATCTGTTGTAGAGTAGACAACAGTCTCATCTGTTGTAGAGTAGAGTAGACAACAGCCTCATCTGTTGTAGACTAGACAACAGTCTCATCTGTTGTAGAGTAGAGTAGACAACAGCCTCATCTGTTGTAGACTAGACAACAGTCTCATCTGTTGTAGAGTAGAGTAGACAATAGTCTCATCTGTTGTAGAGTAGACAACAGCCTCACCTGTTGTAGAGTAGAGTAGACAACAGTCTCATCTGTTGTAGAGTAGACAACAGCCTCACCTGTTGTAGAGTAGACAACAGTCTCATCTGTTGTAGAGTAGACAACAGTCTCATCTGTTGTAGAGTAGACAACAGCCTCACCTGTTGTAGAGTAGACAACAGTCTCATCTGTTGTAGAGCAGAGTAGACAACAGACTCATCTGTTGTAGACAAGACAACGGTCTCATCTGTTGTAGAGTAGAGTAGACAACAGTCTCATCTGTTGTAGAGTAGACAACAGCCTCACCTGTTGTAGAGTAGAGTAGACAACAGTCTCATCTGTTGTAGAGTAGACAACAGCCTCACCTGTTGTAGAGTAGAGTAGACAACAGTCTCATCTGTTGTAGAGTAGAGTAGACAATAGTCTCATCTGTTGTAGAGTAGACAACAGTCTCATCTGTTGTAGAGTAGAGTAGACAACAGTCTCATCTGTTGTAGAGTAGACAACAGTCTCATCTGTTGTAGAGTAGAGTAGACAACAGTCTCATCTGTTGTAGAGTAGACAACAGCCTCACCTGTTGTAGAGTAGACAACAGTCTCATCTGTTGTAGAGTAGACAACAGCCTCACCTGTTGTAGAGTAGAGTAGACAACAGTCTCATCTGTTGTAGAGTAGAGTAGACAATAGTCTCATCTGTTGTAGAGTAGACAACAGTCTCATCTGTTGTAGAGTAGAGTAGACAACAGTCTCAGTAGAGTAGACAACAGTCTCATCTGTTGTAGAGTAGAGTAGACAACAGTCTCATCTGTTGTAGAGTAGACAACAGCCTCACCTGTTGTAGAGTAGACAACAGTCTCATCTGTTGTAGAGTAGACAACAGCCTCACCTGTTGTAGAGTAGAGTAGACAACAGTCTCATCTGTTGTAGAGTAGACAACAGTCTCATCTGTTGTAGAGTAGACAACAGTCTCATCTGTTGTAGAGTAGACAACAGCCTCACCTGTTGTAGAGTAGAGTAGACAACAGTCTCATCTGTTGTAGAGTAGACAACAGCCTCACCTGTTGTAGAGTAGAGTAGACAACAGTCTCATCTGTTGTAGAGTAGAGTAGACAATAGTCTCATCTGTTGTAGAGTAGACAACAGTCTCATCTGTTGTAGAGTAGAGTAGACAACAGTCTCATCTGTTGTAGAGTAGACAACAGCCTCACCTGTTGTAGAGTAGACAACAGTCTCATCTGTTGTAGAGTAGACAACAGCCTCACCTGTTGTAGAGTAGAGTAGACAACAGTCTCATCTGTTGTAGAGTAGACAACAGTCTCATCTGTTGTAGAGTAGACAACAGTCTCATCTGTTGTAGAGTAGACAACAGTCTCATCTGTTGTAGAGGAGGGCAGACAACAGCCTCATCTGTTGTAGAGGAGGGCAGACAACAGCCTCATCTGTTGTAGAGGAGAGTAGACAACAGCCTCATCTGTTGTAGAGGAGGGCAGACAAAAGCCTCATCTGTTGTAGAGGAAAGTAGACAACAGCCTCATCTGTTGTACAGGAGAGTAGACAACAGCCTCATCTGTTGTAGAGGAGAGCAGACAACAGCCTCATCTGTTGTAGAGGAGAGTAGACAACAGCCTCAACTGTTGTAGAGGAGAGTAGACAACAGCCTTATCTGTTGTAGAGGAGAGTAGACAACAGCCTCATCTGTTGTAGAGGAGAGTAGACAACAGCCTCATCTGTTGTAGAGGAGAGTAGACAACAACATCATCTGTTGTAGAGGAGAGTAGACAACAGCCTCATCTGTTGTAGAGGAGAGTAGACAACAACATCATCTGTTGTAGAGGAGAGTAGACAGCAGCCTCATCTGTTGTACAGGAGAGTAGACATCAGCCTCATCTGTTGTAGAGGAGAAAAGACAACAGCCTCATCTGTTGTAGAGGAGAAAAGACAACAGCCTCATCTGTTGTAGAGGAGAAAAGACAACAGCATCATCTGTTTTAGAGGAGAGTAGACAACAGCCTCATCTGTTATAGAGGAGGGTAGACAACAGCATTATCTGTTGTAGAGAGTAGACAACAGCATCATCTGTAGAGGATAGTAGACAAAAACCTTATCTGTTGTAGAGGAGAACAGACAGCAGCCACATCTGTTGTAGAGGAGAGCAGACAACGGCCTCATCTGTGTTAGAGGAGAGTAGACAACAGCCTCTTCTGTTGTAGAGGAGAGCAGACAACAGCCTCATCTGTTGTAGAGGAGAGCAAACAGCTGCCTCATCTGTTGTAGACAACAGCCTCATCTGTTGTAGAGAGCAGACAACAGCCTCATCTGTTGTAGAAGAGAGCAGACAACAGCCTCATCTGTTGCAGAGGAGAGTAGACAACAGCCTCATCTGTTGTAGAGGAGAATAGACAACAGCATCTGTTGTAGAGAGTAGACAACAGCATCATCTCTAGAGGAGAGTAGAGAAAAACCTTATCTGTTGTAGAGGAGAGCAGACAACAGCCTCATCTGTTGTAGAGGAGAGCAGACAACAGTCTCATCTGTTGTAGAGGAGAACAGACAACAGCCTCACCTGCTGTAGAGGAGAGGAGACAACAGCCTCATCTGTTGTAGAGGAGAGCAGACAACAGCCTCATCTGTTGTAGAGGAGAGCAGACAACAGCCTCATCTGTTGTAGAGGAGAGCAGACAACGGCCTCATCTGTTGTAGAGGAGAGCAGACAACGGCCTCATCTGTTGTAGAGGAGAGAAGACAACAGCCTCATCTGTAGTAGAGGAGAGCAGACAACAGCCTCATCTCTTGTAGAGGAGAGCAGACAACAGCCTCATCTGTTGTAGAGGAGAGCAGACAACAACCTCATCTGTTGTAGAGGAGAGCAGACAACGGCCTCATCTGTTGTAGAGGAGACCAGACAACAGCCTCATCTGTTGTAGAGGAGAGCAGACAACAGCCTCATCTGTTGTAGAGGAGAGCAGACAACAGCCTTATCTGTTGTAGAGAAGAGTACACAACAGCCTCATCTGTTGTAGAGGAGAGCAGACAACGGCCTCATCTGTTGTAGAGGAGAGTAGACAACAGCCTCATATGTTGTAGAGGAGAGTAGACAACAGCCTCATCTGTTGTAGAGGAGAGCAGACAACAGCCTCATCTGTTGTAGAGGAGAGCAGACAGCAGCCTCATCTGTAGACAACAGCCTTATGTGTTGTAGAGGAGAGCAGACAACAGCCTCCTCTGTTGCAGAGGAGAGTAGACAACAGCCTCATCTGTTGTAGAGGAGGGCAGACAACAGCCTCATCTGTTGTAGAGGAGAGCAGACAACGGCCTCATCTGTTGTAGAGGAGAGTAGACAACAGCCTCATCTGTTGTAGAGGAGAGTAGACAACAGCCTCATCCGTTGTAGAGGAGAGCAGACAACAGCCTCATCTGTTGTAGAGGAGAGCAGACAGCAGCCTCATCTGTTGTAGAGGAGGGCAGACAACAGCCTCATCTGTTGCAGAGGAGAGTAGACAACAGCCTCATCTGTTGTAGAGGAGAGCAGACAACAGCCTCATCTGTTGCAGAGGAGGGCAGACAACAGCCTCATCTGTTGCAGAGGAGAGTAGACAACAGCCTCATCTGTTGTAGAGGAGAGCAGACAACAGCCTCCTCTGTTGCAGAGGAGGGCAGACAACGGCCTCATCTGTTGTAGAGGAGAGTAGACAACAGCCTCATCTGTTGTAGAGGAGAGTAGACAACAGCCTCATCCGTTGTAGAGGAGAGCAGACAACAGCCTCATCTGTTGTAGAGGAGAGCAGACAGCAGCCTCATCTGTTGTAGAGGAGGGCAGACAACAGCCTCATCTGTTGCAGAGGAGAGTAGACTACAGCCTCATCTGTTGTAGAGGAGAGCAGACAACAGCCTCCTCTGTTGCAGAGGAGGGCAGACAACAGCCTCATCTGTTGCAGAGGAGAGTAGACAACAGCCTCATCTGTTGTAGAGGAGAGTAGACAACAGCCTCATCTGTTGTAGAGGAGAGTAGACAACAGCCTCATCTGTTGTAGAGGAGAGTAGACAACAGCCTCATCTGTTGCAGAGGAGAGTAGACAACAGCCTCATCTGTTGTAGAGGAGAGTAGACAACAGCCTCATCTGTTGTAGAGGAGAGTAGACAACAGCCTCATCTGTTGCAGAGGAGAGTAGACAACAGCCTCATCTGTTGCAGAGGAGAGTAGACAACAGCCTCATCTGTTGCAGAGGAGAGTAGACAACAGCCTCATCTGTTGTAGAGGAGAATAGACAACAGCCTCAACTGTTGTAGAGGAGAGTAGACAACAGCCTCATCTGTTTTAGAGGAGAGTAGACAACAGTCTCATCTGTTGTACAGGAGAGTAGACAACAGCCTCATCTGTTGAAGAGGAGAAAAGTCAACAGCCTCATCTGTTGTAGAGGAGAGTAGACAGCCTCACCTCTTGTAGAGGAGAGTAGACAACAGCCTCATCTGTTGTAGAGGAGAATAGACAACAGCCTCAACTGTTGTAGAGGAGAATAGACAACAGCCTCAACTGTTGTAGAGGAGAGTAGACAACAGCCTCATCTGTTGTAGAGGAGAGTAGACAACAGTCTCATCTGTTGTACAGGAGAGTAGACAACAGCGTCATCTGTTTTAGAGGAGAGCAGACAGCTGCCTCATCTGCTTTAGAGGAGAGTAGACAACAGCCTCATCTGTTGTAGAGGAGAGCAGACAACAGCCTCATCTGTTGTAGAGGAGAGCAGACAACAGCCTCATCTGTTGTAGAGGAGAGTAGACAACAGCCTCATCTGTTGTAGAGGAGAGTAGACAACAGCCTCATCTGTTGTAGAGGAGAGTAGACAACTTCTTAATCTGTTGTAGAGGAGAGTAGACATCAGCCTCATCTCTTGTAGAGGAGAGCAGACAATAGCCTCATCTGTTGTAGAGGAGAGCAGACAGCAACCTCATCTGTTGTAGACAACAGCCTCATCTGTTGTAGAGGAGAGTAGACAACAGCGTCATCTGTTTTAGAGGAGAGCAGACAGCTGCCTCATCTGTTGTAGACAACAGCCTCATCTGTTGTAGAGGAGAGCAGACAACAGCCTCATCTGTTGTAGAGGAGAGTAGACAACAGCCTCATCTGTTGTAGAGTAGACAACAGCCTCATCTGTTGTAGAGGAGAGCAGACAACAGCCTTATCTGTTGTAGAGGAGAGCAGACAACAGCGTCATCTGTTGTAGAGGAGAGTAGACAACAGCCTCATCTGTTGTAGAGGAAGGCAGACAACAGCCTCATCTCTTGTAGAGGAGAGTAGACAACAGCCTCATCTGTTGTAGAGGAGGGCAGACAACAGCCTCATCTGTTGCAGAGGAGAGTAGACAACAGCCTCATCTGTTGTAGAGGAGGGCAGACAACAGCCTCATCTGTTGTAGAGGAAGGCAGACAACAGCCTCATCTCTTGTAGAGGAGAGTAGACAACAACCTCATCTGTTGTAGAGGATGGCAGACAACAGCCTCATCTGTTGTAGAGGAGTGCAGACAACAGCCTCATCTGTTGCAGATGAGAGTAGACAACAGCCTCATCTGTTGTAGAGGAGAGTAGACAACAGCCTCATCTGTTGTAGAGGAGAGTAGACAACAGCCTCATCTGTTGTAGACTAGAGCAGACAACAGCGTCATCTGTTGTAGAGAGCAGACAACAGCCTCATCTGTTGTACAGGAGAGCAGACAACAGCTTCATCTGTTGTAGAGGAGAGCAGACAACAGCCTCATCTGTTGTAGAGGAGAGCAGACAACAGCCTCATATAATGTACAGGAGAGCAGACAGCAGCCTCATCTGTTGCAGAGGAGAGCAGACAGCAGCCTCATCTGTTGTAGAGGAGAGCAGACAACAGCCTCTGTATCTGTTTTAGAGGAGAGCAGACCACAGCATCATCTGTTGTAGAGAGCAGACCACAGCATCCTCATCTGCTTCTCACATGATGCCAGCATCAGAGCCAAAGAGAAGCGGTCGAACAGAGATACGGACAGATAGACCGAAGCTGCGGAACAACGTTAATCGAAGGAAGAGGGAGAAACTAACATACAGAATAAAATTGAGAAACGACAGTAAAGGACTCGAGGAGAGGGAGAAAAAGAAGAAAACAATACGAGTGTAACAGAGATTATGTTACCATGGGAATTACATTTCATTGCAACGATGGAAGTTGAAGTTGACAGTGGGTAGTTTGTTGGGAATTTCTAACAAACTACTGCTGTAAGTTCTAGTATTTACGTCTATGTATTCAGATTAAACATAAAAATCTAGAAAAACAAGGTAAATGATTTTCCAGAAGTATACGGGAAGGTCTGAAAATATCCACGACTTCTGATGTTGCATTAGTACACAAATAACCCGCATATAGAAGAGAGGAGTTTATGATGACGTTTCGGTCCGACTTGGACCATTTACAAAGTCGTGTGACTTTGTAAATGGTCCAAGTCTGACCGCAACGTCATCATGAACTCTCTCTCTTTAACGTGCGGGTTATTTGTGTATTGTTCAAGTCACGGTATTGTGACTTTATTCTTGTTAGGTAAGACACATATGCAACAGTTAGGTATCTTTATTTCGAAACGTTTCGCCTACACAGTAGGCTTCTTCAGTCGAGTACAGAAAAGTTGATAGAAGCAGAAGATACTTGAAGACGATGTAATCAGTCCATCACCCTTAAAGTTTTGAGGTGGTCAGTCCCTCAGTCTGGAGAAGAGCATTGTTCCATAGTATGAAACAATATGGAGATGAAGTGACAGGATGGAGCTTTTTTTATAGCGCCAAGAGGTGAGACGTAGGCCACTAGGAGAGGTAAGAACTCAGATGCTGAGAGGTCAGGTCCCTCTCAAATCCAGCCGCTCTCACTAGTGGAAGTTGTCGAGGTTGATTGTAGGTCTGTACCAAGATACCCTTGTGTTGCAGTGTCTGACAGATTGAACATTAAAATGGTATAAAATACCGACAGGTTGTTAGGTAAGACACATATGCAACAGTTAGGTATCTTTATTATGAAACGTTTCGCCTACACAGTAGGCTTCTTCAGTCAAGTACAGAAAAGTTGATAGAAGCAGAAGATACTTGAAGACGATGTAATCAGTCCATCACCCTTAAAGTTTTGAGGTGGTCAGTCCCTCAGTCTGGAGAAGAGCATTGTTCCATAGTCTGGAACAATATGAAGTAGAAGTGACAGGATGGAGCCTTTATATAGTGCCAGGAGGTGAGACATAGGTTGCTTTGGGAGGGCAGGTCCCTCTCAAACCCAGCCGTTCTCACTAGTAGAGGTCGAAGTTGATGGTCTGTACCAAGATACCCTTGTGTTGCAGTGTCTGACAGAATGAACATTAAAATGGTATAAAATACCGACAGACTGTTAACAATCTGTCGGTATTTTATACCATTTTTGACTTTATTCTTATTTGTGTTGCATTAAGACATTGCAAGTATCAACTAAAGCATGCAACGTTAGCTACGCCATAACGAAGATAAACCACTGATACACACTATCAGTTAAAATATGTGTTTACCGCTTGCCAAAGACAGATTTAGGAGGAGAGAAACACAAAGTTGTATTCGTGGCCTCCAAGAATACAGTGACTCGCTGTATTTACAGCAGGAAATTTTTTTTATATGCTATGTATTAAGTTATAGGAAAAATAGTAAGTTTATTCAGGTATACACAAATATACATAGATTATCATACATAGATACATAGCAAGGGCTCTGGTGGCCTGGTGGTTAACGCTCTCGCTTCACACGGTGAGGGCCTGGGTTCGATTCCCAGCCAGAGTAGAAACATTGGACGTGTTTCTTTCCACCTGTTGTCTATGTTCCCAATCAGTAAAATGGGTACCTGGGTGTTAGTCGACTGGTGTGGGTCGCATCCTGGGACACTGACCTAAGGAGGCCTGGTCACAGACCGGGCCGCGGGGGCGTTGACCCCCGGAACTCTCTCCAGATAAACTCTCCAGATAGCAACATATGTGTAGAGAACCTGAGATAACCCAAAAAAGTCTGAGTGACTTAGTTCCACTGGGATCCTTTTAACCCACAAGATGTCTCTCTCCATGATAGGGTGACTCTAGAAAAACAAATAAATTCTCTATGATGACTCACGAAATCGTAATGACACGATTGCTGGCCAGTTGGTCCAGTGGCTAACGCGTCGGTCTGGAGTTTTATGACTCTCTGATCGCGGGTTCTAACCCCACCCGTGGTATAGTTCATTTATTTTTAATCATTTATGAGATGACGTGAGAGTAATGCTCAGGGCATCATGTGACCAAATTTCAGCCTGACCCAACTCCTCTTTCAGACTGACATAACTTTTCCCTGAATCCGTTCACAAATTATTCCTTTTAATAATAATAATAATAATAATAATAATAATAATAATAATAATAATAATAATATCTTTATTTACTGCAAGCACAAGGTATACAGACCATAGCTGACATCAATGACGTACTACTATACAGAAGTCCCCTGTTATGCTCAGCATTTTGGGCACATTAGGTCAGTTTTGTCCCAGGATGTGACCCACACCAGTCCACTAACACAGGATGTGACCCACACCAGTCCACAAGCACCCAGGATGTGACCCACACCAGTCTACTAACACCCAGGATGTGATCCACACCAGTCCACTAACACCCAGGATGTGACCCACACCAGTCCACAAGCACCCAGGATGTGACCCACACCAGTCCACTAACACCCAGGATGTGACCCACACCAGTCCACAAGCACCCAGGATGTGACCCACACCAGTCTACTAACACCCAGGATGTGATCCACACCAGTCTACTAACACCCATGATGTGAGTCCCTAACACCAGTCCACAAGCACCCAGGATGTGACCCACACCAGTCTACTAACACCCAGGATGTGATCCACACCAGTCCACTAACACCCAGGATGTGACCCACACCAGTCCACTAACACCCAGGATGTGACCCACACCAGTCCACTAACACCCAGGATGTGACCCACACCAGTCCACTAACACCCAGGATGTGACCCACACCAGTCCACTAACACCCAGGATGTGACCCACACCAGTCCACTAACATCCAGGATGCGACCCACACCAGTCCACTAACACCCAGGATGTGACCCACACCAGTCCACTAACATCCAGGATGTGACCCACACCAGTCCACTAACACCCAGGTATCCATTTTACTGATTGGGAACATAGACAACAGGTGGAAACCCGCCCAATGTTTCTACCCTGGCTGGGAATCGAACCCAGGCCCTCGCGTTTGCCACCAGGCCACCAGAACCCTCTGAACACAATCGAACACATCATTTGAAAGAATTATCTCCAATTCTTTATTTTTTTTTCATTCGACTTTAAGAGGACTTTTAATATTGTCTGTCCCTGGCCACTGGTACCAGAGAAATTTTATATAATCGACATCTTAATTGGGTTTAATGTCTATCGAGTATTAGGTGGATCATTAAGGCGGCACGTGACCTATTCACACAAGTCAAGAATGCATTCATCAGGGTGTCCCGTGGCCTGGTGGTTAAAGCTCTCGCTTCAAACGGCGAAAACCCGAGTTCGATTCCCGCCGAGGGTAGAAACATTGGGCGTGTTTCTTTATACCGGTTGTCTATGTTCACCATCAGTAAAATAGGCACCTGGGTGTTAGTGGACTGGTGTGGGTCGCATCCTGGGACAAAACTGACCTCATATACGGGAAATGCTCAGCATAACAAGCGGCTTTCTATATAGTACTTTGTCACTGATGTCAGCTATGATCTGTATACCTTGTACATGTACTTGTATACCTTGTACATGTACTTGTATACCTTGTACATGTACTTGTATACCTTGTACATGTACTTGTATACCTTGTACATGTACTTGTATACCTTGTGCATGTACTTGTATACCTTGTACATGTACTTGTATTCCTTGTGCATGTACTTGTATACCTTGTACATGTACTTGTATACCTTGTACATGTACTTGTATACCTTGTACATGTACTTGTATACCTTGTACATGTACTTGTATACCTTGTACATGTACTTGTATACCTTGTACATGTACTTGTATACCTTGTACATGTACTTGTATACCTTGTACATGTACTTGTATACCTTGTACATGTACTTGTATACCTTGTACATGTACTTGTATACCTTGTACATGTACTTGTATACCTTGTACATGTACTTGTATACCTTGTACATGTACTTGTATACCTTGTACATGTACTTGTATACCTTGTACATGTACTTGTATACCTTGTACATGCACTTGTATACTTTGTACATGTACTTGTATACCTTGTACATGTACTTGTATACCTTGTACATGTACTTGTATACCTTGTACATGTACTTGTATACCTTGTACATGTACTTGTATACCTTGTACATGTACTTGTATACCTTGTATATGTACTAGTAGACAAAGATATTATTATTATTAAAACAGGGATAAATGTATACAGAATGTATGGTGATCATATCCTGTGAGAGAGCCAATAGAATCAACAGGACCGCAGGGAGGGCTCATGTACCAACATATCCTTGTGAATGACAGGAGAGCATGACGGACTTGTCGTTCACTTCAGGATGGTCGCTCCATCAGTGACTTTTCTACGCCGCAGCTTTCATGAAAACACACATCAAAGTCGTTCTCTAAATTGAAGGAATTTTTGTAACTGCTCAACGAAAAGGCAACGAGGTTGAAGCACTTTCACATTTGAAGTGCGACAGTTGTTAGGCAACGAGGTTTTGGAGGTGGTTTAGTCAGGTAAGAGGCGATATTCAGCAGGTAGGTTAGTTTTGGAGTTGGTTTAGTCAGGTAAGAGGCGATATTCAGCAGGTAGGTTAGTTTTGGAGGTGGCTTAGTCAGGTAAGAGGCGATATTCAGCAGGTAGGTTAGTTTTGGAGTTGGTTTAGTCAGGTAAGAGGCCATATTCAGCAGGTAGGTTAGTTTTGGAGGTGGCTTAGTCAGGTAAGAGACCATATTCAGCAGGTAGGTTAGTTTTGGAGTTGGTTTAGTCAGGTAAGAGGCCATGTTCAGCAGGTAGGTTAGTTTTGGAGGTGGCTTAGTCAGGTAAGAGGCCATATTCAGCAGGTAGGTTAGTTTTGGAGGTGGTTTAGTCAGGTAAGAGGCCATATTCAGCAGGTAGGTTAGTTTTGGAGTTGGCTTAGTCAGGTAAGAGGCCATATTCAGCAGGTAGGTTAGTTTTGGAGGTGGTTTAGTAAGCTAAGAGGCCATATTCAGTAGTTAGGTTAGTTTTGCAGAAGGTTTAGTAAGCTAAGAGGCCATATTCAGCAGTTAGGTTAGTTTTGCAGAAGGTTTGGTAAGCTATGAGGCCATATTCAGCAGTTAGCATGAGGACGGTTGTTTCTAAATACTAGCAAGTATGGCAGATTTTCTTTCGTTTTTGAGTGAATTGAATATGAGTCTGTGAGAAATGGTTTAAAAACCGACAAGTGGAAGACTGAGACACTTATGCAACATATGGAAATAAGATTCCCATATGTTGCTTAAGTGTCTGAATTTGAGTCTCCAGGGCAACAGCACCTCATTGTTGGACACGAAACACCAGTTATAATAACAATAATAATAATAATAATAATAATAATAATAATAGCTTTATTTGTACATGTACAAGGTATACAAGTACATGTACAAGGTATACAAGTACATGTACAAGGTATACAAGTACATGTACAAGGTATACAAGTACATGTACAAGGTATACAAGTACATGTACAAGGTATACAAGTACATGTACAAGGTATACAAGTACATGTACAAGGTATACAAGTACATGTACAAGGTATACAAGTACATGTACAAGGTATACAAGTACATGTACAAGGTATACAAGTACATGTACAAGGTATACAAGTACATGTACAAGTTATACAAGTGTGTGTACAAGGTATACAAGTACATGTACAAGGTATACAAGTACATGAACAAGGTATACAAGTACATGTACAAGGTATACAAGTACATGTACAAGGTATACAAGTACATGTACAAGGTATACAAGTACATGTGCAAGGTATACAAGTACATGTACAAGGTATACAAGTACATGTACAAGGTATACAAGTACATGTACAAGGTATACCTTGTACATGTACAAGTTATACAAGTACATGTACAAGGTATACAAGTACATGTACAAGGTATACAAGTACATGTACAAGGTATACAAGTACATGTACAAGGTATACAAGTACATGTACAAGGTATACAAGTACATGTACAAGGTATACAAGTACATGTACAAGGTATACAAGTACATGTACAAGGTATACAAGTACATGTACAAGGTATACAAGTACATGTACAAGGTATACAAGTACATGAACAAGGTATACAAGCACATGTACAAGGTATACAAGTACATGTACAAGGTATACAAGTACATGTACAAGGTATACAAGCACATGTACAAGGTATACAGATTCAAGGAATAAGCTCGGAAGGCATGATGTTCCTGAGAAGGGTATAACCGGGGTATAGTTGGTGCTGCCATCTTGTTGTGTACAAGCTCTATTCTTGCTGTTCGCGAAGTGCAGCCAAGTGTGGTACCTAGACAATATTGACTCTGTACATAATAACAGTAGGGCCACCTACATCCCTCCAGTGCTGAAGGTTCTGCTCAAATGATAGATCTGTCCAGGCTGGGTCTAGGCGAGAGATGAGTCATCTTGTTCTGGTACCTGTTTTATCAAGATGTAGTTGAGACGGGGGAGGGAAAGAGAAGGTAGTCCAAGAAAGTGGAACATACTCGAGGTCTGTGAGCACTTGCGCCTCGTACAAAGTCTTGCAGCTTCTACCGTCGAGCAGATACGTAAAACTTGTCTAAGTGCTATTATCTTCTTGATTTATTTGTAACGTGATCCTTCCTGATCAGTTTGTAATCAAATTTCACCCCAGGATATCAGCCTCGTCCCCGGGTTCCAACACTCTCTTATTCTTGCCTCTGCTCCACCATTACCATAAAGCTGCCTCGAGAATATCATTCATTTTTTCTCGGAAGCAGATAAATCATGCCATCGTTTGCCTCCGTATGATATAACATAGCTATAGCAGCTATATCCCCAGGATGATATAGCTTACAGCTATATCATCTAAATATTCAGGCTGATATTGCAGTAAGCTCGCTCAGCCCGAAGAATAATTTCTCAGTGCCGCTTCCAGTGGTTTCAGCTTTCATCATTGATACCCTCATAATGCAAATTCTGAGCGGCATCAACCTTAATGTACTGATGAATTTTAAGATATTTGGCTCAATGGGAGAACAAGAGAATGCCTGTTCAGTTTTCTTTCGGAATATTAGTTTCTATGTGATAACTTGTCAATACGAATATCCGATTTACTTCAGACATTTAGTGCTAATATTTAACTGCATAAATATTTATGCCACACCTGGGCCCCAGCACCACCTGGGCCCCAGCACCACCTGGGCTCCAGCACCACCTGGGCCCCAGCACCACCTGGGTTCCAGCACCACCTGGGTTCCAGCACCACCTGGGTTCCAGCACCACCTGGGTTCCAGCACCACCTGGGTTCCAGCACCACCTGGGTTCCAGCACCACCTGGGTTCCAGCACCACCTGGGTTCCAGCACCACCTGGGTTCCAGCACCACCTGGGTTCCAGCACCACCTGGGCCCCAGCATCACCTGGACCCCTGCACCACCTGGGCCCCAGCACCACCTGGGCCCCAGCACCACCTGGGTTCCAGCGCCACCTGGGCCCCAGCACCACCTGGGTTCCAGCACCACCTGGGTTCCAGCATCACCTGGGCCCCAGCACCACCTGGGCCCCAGCATCACCTGGACCCCTGCACCACCTGGGCCCCAGCACCACCTGGGCCCCAGCACCACCTGGGTTCCAGCACCACCTGGGCCCTAGCACCACCTGGGGACCAGCAACACCTGGGTGCCAGCAACACCTGGGCCCCAGCACCACCTGGGCACCAGCACCACCTGGGTTCCAGCACCACCTGGGTTCCAGCACCACCTGGGCCCCAGCACCACCTGGGTTCCAGCACCACCTGGGCCCCAGCACCACCTGGGTTCCAGCACCACCTGGTCCCCAGCACCACCTGGGCCCCAGCACCACCTGGGTTCCAGCACCACCTGGCCCCCAGCACCACCTGGGCCCCAGCACCACCTGGGTCCCAGCATCACCTGGGCCCCAGCACCACCTGGTCCCCAGCATCACCTGGGTCCCAGCATCACCTGAGCCCCAGCATCACCTGGGCCCTAGCACCACCTGGGCCCCAGCACCACCTGGGTCCCAGCACCACCTGGGCCCCAGCACCACCTGGGCCCCAGCACCACCTGGGTCCCAGCGCCACCTGGGCCCCAGCACCACCTGGGTTCCAGCACCACCTGGGTTCCAGCATCACCTGGGCCCCAGCACCACCTGGGCCCCAGCATCACCTGGACCCCTGCACCACCTGGGCCCCAGCACCACCTGGATCCCAGCACCACCTGGGCCCCAGCACCACCTGAGCCCCAGCACCACCTGGTCCCCAGCATCACCTGGGCCCCAGCACCACCTGGTCCCCAGCACCACCTGGGCCCCAACACCACCTGGGCCCCAGCACCACCTGGGCCCCAGCACCACCTGGTCCCCAGCACCACCTGGTCCCCAGCATCACCTGGGCCCCAGCACCACCTGGGCCCCAGCACCACCTGGGCCCCAACACCACCTGGGCCCCAGCACCACCTGGGCCCCAGCACCACCTGCCATCTCCCATTATAGAAAGGTGAATTTCCTTTTAGTGTTTACCTGGAGTTTACCTGGAGAGAGTTCCGGGGGTCAACGCCCCGGCGGCCTGGTCTGTGACCAGGCTTCCTGTGTGAAGGTAATATGAATATCAGCTCCACTACGTCCTGAGAATTATTTACATGACGAAAACTGTTGTATAAATTTAATTATGTAAATTTTCCAACACTGGCTTGTGCAATGGAGGTATTTATTTCCGGCCTATGACACAAAATGATGTTTTTGGTCGACAAACCGAATGTAATCAAACCCAAGCTAGCCAGGAATGTATTAGAAGAAGAGTTATATAATTTGAACATAAGAACATAAGAAGGAACACTGCAGCAGGCCTACTGACCCATGCGGAGCAGGTTCAAGTTCCCTACCGGATTACGCCACTGACCCACCCAGTCTGGTCACCTCCACTCAAGGAAGGAGCACGGCACCAGACCCAGCAGCACAAGCTAGTCAGGTCCAGCTCACACCCACCCACACTCACTCATGTATTTATCTAACCTATTTTTAAAACTACACAATGTTTTAGCCTCTATAACTGTACTTGGGAGTTTGTTCCACTCATCCACAACTCTATTACCAAACCAGTACTTTCCTATATCCTTCCTGAATCTGAATTTTTCCAACTTAAAACCATTGCTGCGAGTCCTGTCTTGGCTGGAAATTTTCACCACGCTATTTACATCCCCTTTATTTATTCCTGTTTTCATTTATACACCTCGATCATATCCCCCCTAATTCTACGTCTTTCTAGAGAGTGCAGATTCAGGGCCTCAGTCTATCCTCATAGTGCAGATTCAGGGCCTCAGTCTATCCTCATAGTGCAGATCCAGGGCCTCAGTCTATCCTCATAGTGCAGATCCAGGGCCTCAGTCTATCCTCATAGTGCAGATCCAGGGCCTCAGTCTATCCTCATAGTGCAGATCCAGGGCCTCAGTCTATCCTCATAGTGCAGATCCAGGGCCTCAGTCTATCCTCATAGTGCAGATTCAGGGCCTCAGTCTATCCTCATAGTGCAGATTCAGGGCCTCAGTCTATCCTCATAGTGCAGATTCAGTGCCTCAGTCTATCCTCATAGTGCAGATTCAGTGCCTCAGTCTATCCTCATAGTGCAGATTCAGGGCCTCAGTCTATCCTCATAGTGCAGATCCAGGGCCTCAGTCTATCCTCATAGTGCAGATTCAGGGCCTCAGTCTATCCTCATAGTGCAGATCCAGGGCCTCAGTCTATCCTCATAGTGCAGATTCAGGGCCTCAGTCTATCCTCATAGTGCAGATCCAGGGCCTCAGTCTATCCTCATAGTGCAGATCCAGGGTCTCAGTCTATCCTCATAGTGCAGATCCAGGGCCTCAGTCTATCCTCATAGTGCAGATCCAGGACCTCAGTCTATCCTCATAGTGCAGATCCAGGGCCTCAGTCTATCCTCATAGATAAGATTTCTGATACATGGGATCATCTTTCTCATTTATCATTCTCCTCTGTACGTCTTCCAGAGCATTTTTTTTATTAGAAACCTTAGAAAAGTACAAAGGATACATAATAATAGTACAGGAATACAATAACAGTCTTTTGCGCTACTAGTGCCAGGTTATTCCTGGAGGTAACAAGTATTATAACAACATCCTGTTATAACACACAATACACGCTACTAGTTGTTAGGTAAGACACATATGCAACAGTTAGGTGTCTTTATTACGAAACGTTTCGCCTACACAGTAGGCTTCTTCAGTCGAGTACAGAAAAGTTGATAGAAGCAGAAGATACTTGAAATACCTGTCGGTATTTTATACCATTTTAATGTTCAATCTGTCTGACACTGCAACACAAGGGTATCTTGGTACAGACCTACATTCAACTTCGACAACCTCTACTAGTGAGAACGGCTGGATTTGAGATCGACCTGACCTCCCAACATCTGAGTTCTTACCTCTTCTAGTGACCTACATCTCACCTCCTGGCGCTATATAAGGCTCCATCCTGTCACTTCGTCTCCATATTGTTCCATACTATGGAACAATGCTCTTCTCCAGACTGAGGGACTGACCACCTCAAAACTTTAAGGGTGATGGACTGATTACATCGTCTTCAAGTATCTTCTGCTTCTATCAACTTTTCTGTACTCGACTGAAGAAGCCTACTGTGTAGGCGAAACGTTTCATAATAAAGATACCTAACTGTTGCATATGTGTCTTACCTAACAACCTGTCGGTATTTTATACCATTTTAATGTACACGCTACTAGTACCAGGTTATTCTTGGAGGTAACAAGTATTATAACAACATCCTGTTATAACACAATACACGCTACTAGTACCAGGTTATTCCTGGAGGTAACAAGTATTATAACAACATCCTGTTATAACACAATACACGCTACTAGTACCAGGTTATTCCTGGAGGTAACAAGTATTATAACAACATCCTGTTATAACACACAATACAGGCTAAGACAAACCTCACTAAAGTATAACAGTCATTAAATAGTTGCCACCACGCCATTGTAACCAAAGAAAACTCATCAAAATAAAAATTTTACATGGTTTAACAATATAAAATGAGTACTTGTCATAACCTATTACAACAAAAGCAACTTACAAATGTACAACATCACAAGTTTACTAAAGTTGAAATTATCACACATGACTTAAATCATAACCACCTTTAACACACAATATATGTACTACACGTATGTGAGTAAAGTAAAAAGACCCTAACCAAAGCTACCATAACAACTACAAAACAAGACAAACCCGAACATACCCGCTATGACAGGGTACATACCCGCTATGACAGGGTACATACCCGCTATGACAGGGTACATACCCGCTATGACAGGGTACAGAGTACTGGTTAAGTTATGTTACATTAGATCCTACCCAATAGGAATTCGGAAGGAACGTATGATTCCTTATGCACAATAACCTTAGAGAAACAGTATATTAATTATTAATATGTTAAACCCTTAAGTACAATAATTCTGGTACAGAAAACAGAACAACATACATGTAACATACTGTAATAAAATAACCCAAAACAAGGTTTTTATAACAAAAACCTCGGCACATCAAAAGGGTTTAAAACCAAACCCTACACATAAATTAACCTCCCATATATGTAAACCGAAAATCTTGTCCGCAAGACTTTTTTGGTATAACCCCGTAATAAACCTGGTATAGACCCAAGATCTATACATACACTTAAAATTACCACATAGAACCTTCAGCAGACTATAGAAGTTAAACATCATACAATACAAGTAGTAAGTATAAGGGCCGCTGTATTTTGCCGGTCCCAAAGAACAGACAAGTACCTTAGAAAAGTTTTTGTTGAAACCAACTTGCCAAACTGATTACTTAAAACCGAGATCCTAAGGGCTCGGTATCCTGGCTATCAAGGAAATTTTTAACACAGTGAACATAACCATCAGGTTTAAAAATTTAACCTTGTAAGCTACTCTTATATCTCACTATGACAGACATTCTCGTGAAACATAGCGTACCATCCATACCAAACTGTTACTACCTTCCTCTTACACACCACAAACTCCAGAGGAAAACAAAAAAAAAAACCACTTCCCCTTTACATCCCCCTATAAGGAGACCACCCCTTTGTCCTTCCTCAGGGACCCCGACAAAGGGAACCCACAGTGAGGTTCCTATAACCTTCCGGGAAACTTTTTTCCCAGGACGCCCCGTAAACCAGCATATTCCTACACTTCGTCCTATAGAATCTAGCCGCCAACGCTTTTATCCTCGTATCATCCCTTAATCCCCTCATTCCCCATGAGATATCCAGATAATCTACTATGATATACATTATAGCCCTTCCCACATCCCTAGGCACTCCCCTTACATCTAGTAGTAAAGCCCCTAAAAGCGGCAAACTACCCCCCCAACAGTCTGATAACCCCACCCATCCATGATCTCACCCCCTCCAAGGAGGTACAAAAGAAGACCACATGAAACGCCGTTTCAGCATCACCACAAAACTGACAAAAAGCCTCTTCCACAAACCCCATACAACGTAACACCTCCTTGGAGGCCAGAATCCCCATGATGAAACGATACACTAATTCTCGTACTCTAGCCGGTATCCTAAGCTTACTAAAACTTTCCAAATAACCCCCCAATCATACGTTGGATACACGGCTACCCTTTGCATAATTCCCTGACCTCTCACTACCCTCACCAACCGTTTCACCTTGATGCTATCCACCTGTCAATAAAAATCTCAACATATCTTCAAAAAACCTCAATTCCTTCCCACTCCACCATTTACGTGCCTCCTCCATAACTCTTCCTACTTTAGCGCCCCTCACACCCCCTTCCCTAATTTACCTCCGCTTGATATATACAGCCATTACTCTCAGTCCTGAAGGCAACAAACCTAAATCCCCTCTTCGAACATCCGTCATAACTACCTCCTTAACCATGCCCTCTCAAATCCCCACACAAACTTTAGCACCCTCCTCTGCATTTCCACAATGTCTTGTACCTCTAAGGGAAAAACCTCTGCCACCCCTCATACCTTGCTATAGACAAGTGAATTTACCACCACTACCCTCTGATGTAAAGCTAAGTCCCTCACACTTAAACCTCCTAGTCTACTTAAAACCTTACCCGTGACAGACTCCGAATTTACCCTTCTGCATGCCTGCACCTCCACCATATGCCATATCCCACATACCCTGATTCTGTCAACCACTGTCCATCCTAACCCCATCCCCAAGCCCCCCTATCCAATTACCCACCTCTAGTAACCTTGATTTCACTGTATTAACCCGCATCCCCGTATTCATCCCAAACATCTGAATAACTCTACCCACCCTCCTTAACTCTTCCTTACCCTGTAGCAGAACAGTAGTATCATCCACATACCCAACGATGCCCCCTTTGCACCCCCCCTCCATCTCCTGTATGTCCATCACCCGCTCAACAGACTCATTAAAAGGATTCTGCACACACGCAAAGAGCAGCTGTGATAGCGGGCAGCCCTGCCTCAAACCTCTCTCCATCGGTACACTTTCACCCAACCTCCCAATGACCTGTACCCTCACCTCCGCCTCAGCATACAGGGTGTTCACCCACCTCACTACCCCCTCCCGAAACCCCAACCTCTCTAAGCAAACCCCTAAGAAGTCTCTGACCATGCAATCATATGCGTTCTCCCAATCTAAACCTAGTATTCCCCCTCCCATACAACTCTCTAGAAAATCCCTAATAAAACCATGTCCATCCCTCATCCTTCTCCCCGGAATTCCCAACTGCCCCCTATGTAACACTAAACCCAACACTTTCCTCATTCTGTTGCCCAAAATCTTAGCAAAAATCTTGTAATCCGAGCACATTAACGTAATCGCACGGTAATCATTCAAAACTCGGCATTCCTTCTTTTTGGGCACTAAAACCGTGACACCCGTTTAAGATTTCGTTCGGATTTTTAACCCCGGAGGGTTAGCCACCCAGGATAACCCAAGAAAGTCAGTGCGTCATCGAGGACTGTCTAACTTATTTCCATTGGGGTCCTTAATCTTGTCCCCCAGGATGCGACCCACACCAGTCGACTAACACCCAGGTACCTATTTGCTGCTAGGTGAACAGGACAACAGGTGTAAGGAAACGTGTCGAATGTTTCCACCCGCCAGGAATCGAACCCGGGCCCTCCGTGTGTGAAGCGGGAGCTTTAGCCACCAGGCCACCGGGCCACCTGACCAGGCCACCGGGCCACCGTTCTTTGCGATTTTCCCATCCTCCCACTACTTAACATACAATTCAAAACCCCCACCAGACAATGCCGTACACTCCCCCAATGACACCTATAAAAATCATTTGGTATGCCGTCTATGCCAGGGGTTTTACCCTGGCACATCCCAAAAACTGCCTCCTCCACCTCCTCTACACTAATACTACTCTCGAGTCTGTCACTGTCCTGCTCACTTAATACCCTATTAAACCCTTCATCCCCAAAACGTCCCTCACCCACTCCCCCGCCAACCCTCCTCCCTAAACCAAAAATCGGCATGCAAGCTAATATTTTCCGTGGTGGATAGGCCTTGACCCTCCTCAAACACCCCCCCCCCTGCCTCAATATACGCCAAGGTGGTTTTCGCCTGCCGTTCCTTAAACCTCCTTAATACAAAACCCGATGGTCTATCCCCCCTTAAAACATCCTCTAACCCCGCCCTAACTCTAATTGCCTCAAACTTTTCATTGTGAATTTCCGCCAACCTATTTTGCAAACGTTCCATGTCCTCACTCTGCCCCACCCGTTCCTCTGCATAACAGTCATTTAATTGACCTTCAAGATAATTTTGTAGACCATAGCTCCACATCGCCATCTCCTTACCCCGTACTTTAAAAAAATCCGCGATTCCAACTTTACCCTCATTTCCCACCAATCCAGCAGATCCATCTCCATATTCCTAGTCTCCCAA
Source organism: Cherax quadricarinatus (assembly GCF_038502225.1). Taxonomy (NCBI): domain Eukaryota; kingdom Metazoa; phylum Arthropoda; class Malacostraca; order Decapoda; family Parastacidae; genus Cherax; species Cherax quadricarinatus. The sequence goes on from NC_091391.1 coordinate 8,851,623, forward strand.
AAGGATTTCCACCACAAAACACAACCCGCCCCCCTCGGAACCACATCACCTTCCTAATGACACAATTCCAATCCCCACCAATCACCGTAAAAGCAGGTAAACCTCTCAAGTGATATACCAGAACCTCGCGTACAAAATCCACCTTCACTCTAGTGTTACTAGTTGCTGGCATGTACACACCTACAAAACTAACCCTCCTGGCCCCCCAAAACCCATCCACTCTGACAACACTCCCACCCCCCCCCTCCTCCCAACCCAGGATACGCAAAGGACTGGTCTCCTTTACCGCCACAGCCACACCTCCTTTCAACCTCAAAGCATCACTGGTAAACAACCTATAACCTTTCAACAACAACTCACATCCTAACCTATGGTTATGTTCCTGCAAAAAACAGACATCAATACTAAATCTCCTCAAAACCCACTGTAACCATACCCTCTTGACCTCGGTTTTAAGACCGTTTACATTGAAAGTTACACACCTGAATTTTACAAGAATGGCGGCTTACCCCTGTGCCGCTGAGGCTTACTTGGTCCTCCTTTCAAAGGTCTCGGTCCATCTCTATCAATCCCTTGTTCCTGCCCTCCAACCCCTCCCTGTCCCTTCCCACCGATCTTCCCATTGCCCCTCCCCTCCTCCCCGTCTCGCCGTTTCCACCACAGTTGCCCAAATCTTCTTCCCAGGCCTCTGCGCTGGTGTGAGGACCTCGTCCATGTCTGATGCCCCCGCTGATCTCTTGCGGGAGCTACCCTCTACACACATATCTTCTTCAACCACATCTTCTTGATGGACCTCCACCACCACATTACTCTCCATTCGAACCTCACTCAAGTCTTCCTTACCCCGTTTCTGTTCGTCCATCACCTTGACATCACCTAACCTCACGTCACCTTCCATACCATGCTCCGACTCTTCCAAAAAATCCTTCAGCACAGCCTCCAACATCCCTTCTTGAGCTGAATCTGTAGTACCTAACGGTCTGTCTGACAGCGATATTCCCCCCCCCCCCCATTTCCACTGGTAGTGTAACACGCGTCTCCAAAACCACCTCTGCTCTTTCAACCTCCTCACTCCACAGGCCCTTACCCCGGCTTTCCACTCCACCCGTCACAACGCCCAAGGCTTCTAACTGCGTGTCTTCAGAAGCTTTCTCTTGATCCCTAGGGCCCTGTCTCCTGGGGCATTGTGCCGCCATATGCTCATAAGAGTCACATAAACGGCACTTTCCAGAGCATTTACATCCATTCTGTAATACGGTGACCAGAACTGAGCAGCATAGTCTGAAAGAGGCCTAACCAAGGATATAGAGAGTTGAAAACAACCTGAGGAATTCTATTTATACTTCTAGATATGAAGACAAGAATTCTGTTAGCTTTATTGCGAACACTAATGCACTGTTGTCTTATGTTTAGATTACTGCTAACCAGAACTCCTAAATTCTTTTCGCAATCAGTAGTATTAAGATCTACGTTATTTAGTTTATATGTTGCATGGTTATGTTCCTGTCCAACATTTAGAACTTTGCATTTGTCTATATTAAACTGCATCTGCCACTTCTCCGACCATTGCATCAGTCTATTCAAATCATCTTGGAGTGCTCTAGTGTCCTAATTAGAATGAACTGGACGGCCTATTTTGGTGTCATCAGCAAATTTGCTAATGTCGCTATTGATTCCCTCATCTATGTCGTTTATGTAAATTGTGAACAACAACGGGCCCAACACTGACCCCTGAGGAACACCGCTTGTGACGTGCCCCCATTCTGATTTCTCCCTATTTATGCAAACTCTCTGCTGCCTATTTGTCAGCCATGCCTCTACCCAGGAAAAAATTTCTCCTCCTATTCCGTGTGCCTTAAGTTTCCTCAACAGCCTCTGGTGTGGAACTCTATTGTGAAGGCTTACTCAGCCCTGTAACAACTTCAGACAGTATTACCAAGGCTGGCTCCTCCTCAGGAAAATTAATGAATAGAAAAAGAACAAAAACTGACAAACATAAACACTTTATTATATAGAAAATATAAAATATAAAACACTTAAATATGAAATATTGATCCTACATTAAAGAAAACGAAAAATGAAAAATATAAATGATAACTGAATTCAACGCTAATATAAATGTATATAAAACGTGGATGTCGAGTGTTGGTGACACTGTTGTTGAAATCGTAGCCGTTGCTGATGATGGGGGGGGGCAGGTGTTGGTGACAACCCACCGGCTCGTTCTTCACAGATTTTCTAGCTTTCAATAATCCTTCCAGATGACAGGAAAGCAGGTTTCCTCCACTGCAATGATGAGGGGTTATATCCTGCTACTTGCATACACAAACAGGTAAGTGGATCAAAATTTGGGACATCTCAGAACGTTAGTCCGTCTCCTTCAATTCTGCTCGTTGATTGGCAGGTGACCCTCTCTGTCATCCAAGCTGTAAAGATAGACAGGTTACCCACTGCTTAAGAAATCACTCTCCATGATAAGTACAATACCTAAAAGATGTGGTGATTATTACAACAGTCAACTTAGAGCAAGACTGAAAGGACTAAGTTTATTATTGGTCAAAAGTGAAGCTTTCAACCAATAAATCCACTAGAATACAAGGCAGGCATGTACTTACAGTAGTGCTGGGAGCTGTGAGTCTAGTGATTACTGTTTGCACCGGAGCCCCACACGTCACCTTTCGGGGGGGGGGAGGGATAGTGGGAGCTAGACTGACCTTACCTTAACAAGTAGCCGGCAATGATACTATTGTTACAATATCGCTACTCCTATCTATTGAACTTTTCCCTCACACTATCGAAAGCCTTACTGAAGTCCATATACACAATATCATATTCATTACCATGATCTACCTCCTCAAACAGTAAATTCGTAAGACAGGAACGCCCCTTTGTAAAACCGTGTTCAGATTCATTAATTAACCTGTACCTATCAAGATGGCTATGAACTGCTTCGGCAATTATTCATTCCATAAATTTTTCCCACTATGGAGGTAAGGCTTATTGGTCTATAGTTCGAGGCCAAGGACCTGTCACCTGCCTTGTAAATAGGTATTACATTTGCCATTTTCCACTTATCAGGCACTGTGCCAGTTTGACTGATTTAGGTTAGGTACCAGAGTCAAATTTTTCCCTATTGATACCGACATTGTACTACCATTTGTACATTAATAAAATATACGTTAGTTGCCTAGATTTTATTATATAACTTGTGATTCTTCCTGACGTTTTAAATAAAGGCTATAAGTTTCAGTTCTTCAGGTTGTTGATCAAGGGAATATTTCGGATTCTTTCTGAAGTTGTCTATGACAGGTATAACTTGGGATACTTCCTGAATGTGTGGATGAATGTGGGATACTGAAGGTGTGGGTGAAGGGATAACTCAGGATACTTTCTGAGAGGAAGAAAGCTATAACTGGGAATGAAGGTTGAATTTGGAAGGTATGACTGCGGACTGACGGTGCCAGCTGAGAAATATACCTGGGACTTGTGCATTAATAAGTCTTTGTTTACCTTGCAGGTAAGTGACAACTGACACGTCGTCGAGGGACAGCTGATACTTCAGAAGGTAAGTCGATGTTTTACAAAAGTTGCAGCAGACACAGCTATTGTTCTGCTGAGGAGAATAAGTTAATGTGTAGAGTGAAAAACGGATATTTGCAATGAGGAAAATGGAATAGTTTGCATAATCCTTCATTACAAAGAGCTCCGCTTCCTCCCTCGCTAAGAGGTCAGCAAAATTCTATTTTCCATAACAGTGGATGTGGACCTGGGATGTCTTGTCCATTGCCAGAGAGGATATGGAAGACCTCAGGTCCTTATCTTTATTAAGGAAGGAAAGAAAGACCTCATGTCCTTGTCTTTGTCAGGGAGGACATGGAAGACCCCATGTCCTTGCCTTTGTCAGGGAGGACATGGAAGACCCCATGTCCTTGCCTTTGTCAGGGAGGACATGGAAGACCCCATGTCCTTGCCTTTGTCAGGGAGGACATGGAAGACCCCATGTCCTTGCCTTTGTTAAGGAGGACATGGAAGACCCCATGTCCTTGTCTTTGTCAGGGAGGACATGGAAGACCCCATGTCCTTGCCTTTGTCAGGGAGGACATGGAAGACCCCATGTCCTTGCCTTTGTCAGGGAGGACATGGAAGACCCCATGTCCTTGCCTTTGTCAGGGAGGACATGGAAGACCCCATGTCCTTGCCTTTGTCAGGGAGGACATGGAAGATGTCCTTGCCCCATGGAAGACCCCATGTCCTTGCCTTTGTCAGGGAGGACATGGAAGACCCCATGTCCTTGCCTTTGTGTCATGTCCTTGCCTTTGTCAGGGAGGACATGGAAGATGTCCTTGCCCCATGGAAGACCCCATGTCCTTGCCTTTGTCAGGGGGACAGGATGTCCTTGCCTTTGTTAGGGAGGACATGGAAGACCCCATGTCCTTGCCTTTGTCAGGGAGGACATGGAAGACCCCATGTCCTTGCCTTTGTCAGGGAGGACATGGAAGACCCCATGTCCTTGCCTTTGTCAGGGAGGACATGGAAGACCCCATGTCCTTGCCTTTGTCAGGGAGGACATGGAAGACCCCATGTCCTTGCCTTTGTCAGGGAGGACATGGAAGACCCCATGTCCTTGCCTTTGTCAGGGAGGACATGGAAGACCCCATGTCCTTGCCTTTTTCAGGGAGGACATGGAAGACCCCATGTCCTTGCCTTTGTCAGGGAGGACATGGAAGACCCCATATCCTTGCCTTTGTCAGGGAGGATATGGAAGACCCCATGTCCTTGCCTTTGTCAGGGAGGACATGGAAGACCCCATGTTCTTGCCTTTGTCAGGGAGGACATGGAAGACCCCATGTCCCTGCCTTTGTCAGGGAGAACATGGAAGACCCCATGTCCTTGCCTTAGTCAGGGAGGACGTGGAAGACCCCATGTCCTTGCCTTTGTCAGGGAGGATATGGAAGACCCCATGTCCTTGCCTTTGTCAGGGAGGACATGGAAGACCCCTTGTCCTTGCCTTTGTCTGGAAGGATATGGAAGACCCCATGTCCTTGCCTTTGTCAGGGAGGACATGGAATACCCCATGTCCTTGCCTTTGTCAGGGAGGATATGGAAAACCCCATGTCCTTGCCTTTGTCAGGGAGGACATGGAAGACCCCTTGTCCTTGCCTTTGTCAGGAAGGATATGGAATACCCCATGTCCTTGCCTTTGTCAGGGAGGACATGGAATACCCCATGTCCTTGCCTTTGTCAGGGAGGATATGGAAGACCCCATGTCCTTGCCTTTGTCAGGGAGGACATGGAATACCCCATGTCCTTGCCTTTGTCAGGAAGGATATGGAAGACCCCATGTCCTTGCCTTTGTCAGGGAGGACATGGAATACCCCATGTCCTTGCCTTTGTCAGGGAGGATATGGAATACCCCATGGCCTTGCCTTTGTCAGGAAGGATATGGAAGACCCCATGTCCTTGCCTTTGTCAGGGAGGACATGGAATACCCCATGTCCTTGCCTTTGTCAGGGAGGACATGGAATACCCCATGTCCTTGCCTTTGTCAGGGAGGACATGGAATACCCCATGTCCTTGCCTTTGTCAGGAAGGATATGGAAGACCCCATGTCCTTGCCTTTGTCAGGAAGGACATGGAAGACCCCATGTCCTTGCCTTTGTCAGGAAGGACATGGAAGACCCCATGTCCTTGCCTTTGTCAGGGAGGACATGGAAGACCCCATGTCCTTGCCTTTGTCAGGAAGGACATGGAAGACCCCATGTCCTTGCCTTTGTCAGGAAGGACATGGAAGACCCCATGTCCTTGCCTTTGTCAGGAAGGACATGGAAGACCCCATGTCCTTGCCTTTGTCAGGAAGGACATGGAAGACCCCATGTCCTTGCCTTTGTCAGGGAGAACATGGAAGACCCCATGTCCTTGCCTTTGTCAGGGAGGATATGGAAGACCCCATGTCCTTGCCTTTGTCAGGGAGGACATGGAAGACCCCATGTCCTTGCCTTTGTCAGGGAGGATATGGAAGACCCCATGTCCTTGCCTTTGTCAGGAAGGGCATGAAATCGTTCCCTCCTGCGAGTCAGTTTACAACACTGCTTTACAAGCTCCTCGTGTCCAAGTCGCAAAAATTTGCCGTCACATTCGCCTGGTGACCTAAACGGTACCTAATAGTATTTATCACTTCTGCGGCGCTGGTCACGAATCTGTTCATCATCTCGTCATGCTGTAGATTCCTTTTTGTATTTTTTTTTTAAATTTACTGTTTTTCAATCTGCGAGTTGAGACTCTCCAGCACCCCACCAGATGGCACTCTCGTACAACACCTGTGTCTCTTTTACGATTCCATGGTCCTGCTGTTTCCATTAGATCAATGGTATAACATCAGGCTAATGTACATTACATTATGGAATCTTAAGATTCACAAGTGTTGCACACACTTCTTATTCATCAGATTTACGGTATTACGTCAGAGAATGTTTTCGCAACCCAAATTCGGGATGCGACCCTGAGTTTAGGAACTCCCGTTTTAGCTTTCAAGAGCAGGGTGGTCAACCTCAAAATGTTGGCTTATTTGGGCATGAGGTTCGCGGGTCACAAATGGTAATTTTCTTCCAAAAAACGTAATAGCATGTAAGACTAGCGGCACTAGCCTACACAATGGCAGTTTTTGATAGGTTCACATATTATGGCCATAAAACACACTGCAAGTAATTCTGGTGTAGTGGAGCAGCTTGCAGTCCTAACAGGCCACTTCATTATAATGAATACCTTTAACTGCATTTTGTTTTGACTGGGTACTTGATGTGGCAGGGTAAATATACAAATTTATTCCTCGATGTTCGATGAACATGAATAAACCTGATAACTGATTGAAATGTGATAAAAGTAAAATGAATAGAACAAATTACTATTATACTAGTGCTGATTTTATGCTTGCCTAGTAATGGGAAGTCTGCATTAACTGGAAGAGTGTATCATTATCTGTGTTCGTGGTCAAGTGGACGAGTCTCCAGTGTGTCATTTCCCACCTAGTCTCGGGTCTTTGATTTCAGTTGTTTTATTATTAAAAGTAATTCTACATAAAAGTTCACTGCAGAATATTGAGTGTATCTTGAGTTTAAAATAATTTAGACTGGCAAAAATTATCGTTGCAAACTTGTTTCAAGTAACTATGAAAACTTTTATCTTTCTGGTCAGCAAAAATGTGTAAGACTAGATAACAGAGTTCATACTGAATAATTCTTTCTACAAATTGTTATATAAGTGAAGACTCTGGCCTTCACCTGTCATATCCAAATTGTTATATAAGTGAAGACTCTGGCCTTCACCTGTCATATCCAAATTGTTATATAAGTGAAGACTCTGGCCTTCACCTGTCATATCCAAATTATTATATAAGTGAAGGCTCTGGACTTCATCTGTCATATCCAAATTATTATATAAGTGAAGGCTCTGGACTTCACCTGTCATATCCAAATTATTATATAAGTGAAGACTCTGGCCTTCACCTGTCATATCCAAATTATTATATAAGTGAAGACTCTGGCCTTCACCTGTCATATCCAAATTATTATATAAGTGAAGACTCTGGCCTTCACCTGTCATATCCAAATTATTATATAAGTGAAGGCTCTGGACTTCACCTGTCATATCCAAATTATTATATAAGTGAAGACTCTGGACTTCACCTGTCATATCCAAATTATTATATAAGTGAAGACTCTGGACTTCACCTGTCATATCCAAATTATTATATAAGTGAAGACTCTGGACTTCACCTGTCATATCCAAATCTCTCTCAGTTCAACAATTAGTTTCATTTTTCCGTAAAACATAAAAATGTTGCCAGATATCTTCCTTTATTTGGCGACAAGAAGTCAGTACTGCACGACCCTTGTCGGTTTAGCGCTTTCTTTGATTATAATAATTTGACAAGAAGGATAATAATGTGCAAGATTATTCTTCCTAAAACACAAATGAAGACAATACATGAAGACAATACATGAAGACAATACATGAAGACAATACATGAAGACAATACATGAAGACAATACATGAAGACAATACATGAAGACAATACATGAAGACAATACATGAAGACAATACATGAAGACAATACAAGAAGACAATACATGAAGACAATACATGAAGACAATACATGAAGACAATACATGAAGACAATACATGAAGACATTACAAGAAGACAATACATGAAGACAATACAAGAAGACAATACATGAAGACAATACATGTAGACAATACAAGAAGACAATACATGGAGACAATACATGAAGACAATACATGAAGACAATACAAGAAGACAATACATGAAGACAATACATGAAGACAATACATGAAGACAATACATGAAGACAATACATGAAGACAATACAAGAAGACAATACATGAAGACAATACATGAAGACAATACATGAAGACAATACAAGAAGACAATACATGAAGACAATACAAGAAGACAATACAAGAAGACAATACATGAAGACAATACAAGAAGACAATACATGAAGACAATACAAGAAGACAATACATGAAGACAATACAAGAAGACAATACATGAAGACAATACATGTAGACAATACAAGAAGACAATACATGGAGACAATACATGAAGACAATACATGAAGACAATACAAGAAGACAATACATGAAGACAATACAAGAAGACAATACATGAAGACAATACATGAAGACAATACATGAAGACAATACATGAAGACAATACATGAAGACAATACATGAAGACAATACAAGAAGACAATACATGAAGACAATACAAGAAGACAATACATGAAGACAATACATGAAGTCAATACAAGAAGACAATACATGAAGACAATACATGAAGACAATACATGAAGACAATACATGAAGACAATACAAGAAGACAATACATGAAGACATTACAAGAAGACAATACAAGAAGACAATACATGAAGACATTACAAGAAGACATTACAAGAAGACATTACAAGAAGACATTACAAGAAGACATTACAAGAAGACATTACAAGAAGACATTACAAGAAGACATTACAAGAAGACATTACAAGAAGACATTACAAGAAGACATTACAAGAAGACAATACAAGAAGACAATACATGAAGACAATACATGTAGACAATACATGAAGACAATACAAGAAGACAATACATGAAGACAATACATGAAGACAATACATGTAGACAATACAAGAAGACAATACATGAAGACAATACATGAAGACAATACATGAAGACAATACATGAAGACAATACATGTAGACAATACAAGAAGACAATACATGAAGACAATACATGAAGACAATACAAGAAGACAATACAAGAAGACAATACATGAAGACAATACATGAAGACAATACATGTAGACAATACAAGAAGACAATACATGAAGACAATACATGAAGACAATACATGAAGACAATACATGAAGACAATACAAGAAGACAATACATGAAGACAATACATGAAGACAATACAAGAAGACAATACACACTTGGCATCCTGAGACCAGTTAAACATTTTAACTGTTGCTAAAAACCCTATAACTATACCTAGTGCATTACAACATACAGATATGAAGAAAATATTAAATTATGACTAGTCTATCTCGTGCTTTTGTATTTCACATAATATACAAACAATTAAAAAATAACAAGGCCTATATAGATACTGAACATAGTATTAATATCCTACAATACTAAAGATAAAATAACATGGCCTATATAGATACTGTCAAAAGCTCAAATTATAATTATCCTCCAACATGGCTGCCCACCGCGTCTAATACCATAGAATATCCATTTAAATAAACTTCCGTATATGTCCATTATTAACACAAACAATTTCTTCCTTTAAACTCACCTTTGATCAGTCACTCAACTTCTGTTAGACCGAAATTCCTGACTGTAATAATGTCACTCACGTCTTATGGTACATATTACTAAAGAGATCTAGTTTGGACATAAGATCTCACAAGGACCTTCATATCTATATAATAAATGTGTCGCATCACACAAAGGCTGTCTTAAAAAGTTGTTAATATACACACATATGCATATACATATATATACATATATTTGTATACACCTACACATATACCTACGTACTCATACACATACATTAACACAATAATAGAAAAGCTATTATGACCTATTGTTTCGTTAATATACACACATATACATTAACATATATATATACATATATATTAATACACCTACACCTATACCGACATACTCATATACACACATAAACACAATAATAGAAGAGTTTTTATGACCAGTTGTTTTTGTCTTGTATTGTTATTACAATGTACGATAAACGGCAATAATACTTTGAGGTACATAAAACTGCTGTGTTTCATACCCATCCATACCATACAACTCTCAAACAACATTACCATACCCATCCATACCATACAACTCTCAAACAACATTACCATACCCATCCATACCATACAACTCTCAAACAACATTACCATACCCATCCATACCATACAACTCTCAAACAACATTACCATACCCATCCATACCATACAACTCTCAAACAACATTACCATACCCATCCATACCATACAACTCTCAAACAACATTACCATACCCATCCATACCATACAACTCTCAAACAACATTACCATGCCCATCCATACCATACAACTCTCAAACAACATTACCATACCCATCCATACCATACAACTCTCAAACAACATTACCATACCCATCCATACCATACAACTCTCAAACAACATTACCACGTTCACGTATCCTCCAATATAGTCATATCCTGGCTAAAAAACCTTAACACGTTCACGAATCCTCCAATATAGTCATATCCTGGCTAAAAAACCTTAACACGTTCACGTATCCTCCAATATAGTGATATCCTGGCTAAAAAACCTTAACACGTTCACGTATCCTCCAATATAGTCATATCCTGGCTAAAAAACCTTAACACGTTCACGTATCCTCCAATATAGTCATATCCTGGCTAAAAAACCTTAACACGTTCACGTATCCTCCAATATAGTCATATCCTGGCTAAAAAACCTTAACACGTTCACGTATCCTCCAATATAGTCATATCCTGGCTAAAAAACCTTAACACGTTCACGAATCCTCCAATATAGTCATATCCTGGCTAAAAAACCTTAACACGTTCACGTATCCTCCAATATAGTGATATCCTGGCTAAAAAACCTTAACACGTTCACGTATCCTCCAATATAGTCATATCCTGGCTAAAAAACCTTAACACGTTCACGTATCCTCCAATATAGTCATATCCTGGCTAAAAAACCTTAACACGTTCACGTATCCTCCAATATAGTCATATCCTGGCTAAAAAACCTTAACACGTTCACGTATCCTCCAATATAGTCATATCCTGGCTAAAAAACCTTACCACGATCACGTATCCTCTAATATAGTCATATCCTGGCTTAAAAAATTTACCACGATCACGTATCCTCCAATATACTCATATCCTGGCTAAAAAACCTTACCACGATCACGTATCCTCTTAACGTATCTTCTTAACTACAACAATTCCTGTAGTATTATGAGGCGCAATCTAAGAGGAAACAGCACCAAGGCCAGCAAGAAAACGCCTAAAAATCAACTATTCAACAAGAGTAGTCAGGAGGACGCCGGCCCAGCAACCACCCCACTCACCACCACTCAAGGCGACACCACAACAATAACAACAAACATGGCTGCCACCAGCCCATCCTCCCCTCTCTTCCCCGGATTCAACCTACCAAGTAGTCTCTCAGGTATGACCAACGATCCAGATACCCTAAAGTCATGCATCTCCAACTTAGTTATTGAAAATATGAATCTTCGAGAGACGCTAACAAAACTAGACACCAGGATGACTCAACTCGTGAACAAAATCCTCAGTCTTGAACAAAAGTTATCAACACCAGGAATGACCAACTGTGGCAAGACCATCCAAACAGTCATAGATAGCCATACCCAACAAATATCTCTTAATACAAATGTTGAAGAAGCAGTAAAAGAATGGAAGAACAACTTAGATAACCAGTTCAGTGACTACTTTGCTCTCCAAGAAGATAAAACTGAACAAGATAAACTATCGGACGCAGTAATAGTTAACAGTCCACTTTTTCCCAGTGATATAAACCAAACAAACAGTAAAGAAATTACTCTGCAGATCATAAAGGACCAAACAAGTGTTATTGTACCTGAGTCTGAAATAAAAGAAGCCAGGTTACTAGGATCCCATGGTAGAAAAAGTGTTATGCTTAGATTCCACTCACATGACAGGAAAAAAGACTTAATTATTGCATCTATTAAAGTAAAGAAAGAGGTATACATAAACGAGTGTCTTACAAAAAACGTCAGAACCTCCTGTATAGAGTCAGAAAACTTAAGCGGGAGAATAACGACACAATACACCAATGCTTCACACGGGATGGGAAAATTCTTGTTAGGAAAACAAATGTAGGTCAACTGTACACAATCACGAACGAGAATGATCTATCACGATTTCTCAGGGATACTAATCTTACAGAGAATAACTAAACAATGTCCAACTTAAAAGCCTACGTAGTGTAGTGAATGTTTTGCTCCATTATTGTTCAAATTTCATTGTACAATCTCTTAGTAATTAAATAATCAACTACCTCATTTTGTGATTTTACTAGTAAGCATAAGTCACCTTATGTAATTTTCTTATTTACTATTGTTTGCTTAAACATTAGCTGAATTGATACTTTCTCTGTCCATATTACTACCTCATATTTTTTTAAATACTATCAATTGATATTACTTACTAAAATTAATAATTATCATTTTTACTATAATTTCAATTTACTCTTAACATTTTTGACATTTAATAACCATTACTTGTCTAATTACCTTTACCTGTTTTAATACCACATTTACTATCCTAGATTACTCTTAATTACCTTGTACTGCCATATAACCTCTAGTATAACTACCAGTGCAATATTGAATGAAATAAACATTACTTTTTCACTTTTTTGTAATCATTATTACTTACTAAAATTTTATTAAACACCATATTTACTACCAGTCAATTTTACTTTTGTACATTAAACATTATTTTATACTTCCCATAACATTTTGTTGCCAAATTTTCAAGTTTGTATATTCAACTCCAACCTTTATATTATCCTTTGTACCTGTGTATCTGTGTACCAGTGTACCTGTGTACCTGTGTACCTGTCTACCATCTTACTATCATATTATAACTAAGACATTACCATTATTCATTGTTCTTACCTGTCCATTTAATTTTGTTTACCACTACTTGTTTTTTTAGTCACTTTTTATTGTGTATGCAATTAGTGTATATTCCAATTACTTTTTTGCAAGTACCAAAACTATCTTTTGCTAGCTAGTACCAACTACCCCATTTTTTTTTTTACTTTTTATTGTGCAATAAACTGCTCAACTTATTTAATATTACAAATCAGATCTTACTCCTAAACCAATATTATCTCATAGTGACTATCTGTCCATTTAACTTGTTTACCATTACTTAATTGTAGTCCCTTATATATTTTTTTGTCCTTTATTTTAGCTTTATATAACTACCTTAGATCATATATTCGCAATTGTTAAACTAATCAAGGTGCTATTCTCAGGTGCTAAAGTTAATAAGTTCACTATTTTGCCATTATACTCCAAAGCTCATTTATTTGATTACCACTTTATTGTTCACCACAACTTATATTAGTCCCTTTTATATTATAATTTTATATTATAATTCTAACTTTAAAGAATTACCTTTAAAGTACTACCTACTATCATATTCCCAAGCTCCATTATTTGATCATCACTTTATTTGTTCACCACAAATTATTTTAGTCCCTTTTATATTGTCTCCTTTATTTTAGCTTTAAAAAACTACCTTAGCTCATTATTTTTACATTTGTTAAATAATTCAGGTGCTATTTTTTTTTAGCTTTAGAATATTTACTTTATTTTTTACTTAATTCTAACTATAGATTCACTACAAATCTTATGATTACAAGCATTGATCCTGATACCAACCTCTTATTTAATGACTTAAATGATTCAAACAGTTACTGTAATTACTACACTGCAGAACAATCAAAGGCACTTCTCAGTGCCAACAACAACATAACTATCTTTAACTACAATATCAGATCTTTAAGCAAGCATTACGATGACCTCATAGCATTACTAAATTCCTTGCATGCCAATATGTCCATCATTACACTAACTGAAACCTGGCTAAAGCCTGATACTACAGATGTCTATGCCATTCCTGGTTACACAGCCATACACAACTGTAGGCCAGACCAACAAGGGGGTGGCACAGCTATATACTACTCAGACCAACTAGAATGTATCACTAATACTTGCACAAGGGATGAACATGGGGAATATATAATAGCTAAATTCAAATCCAAATACCTACAAAAACCTCTCACAGTGATAAACATCTACAAAATTCCACAATCAAACATTAGCCAATTTAGTCAAAACCTAGGAAGTATGATAACTGATGCACGCATGAACAAAGATCACTTACTACTCTCAGGTGACTTCAATATAAATCTCCTGCAAGACCAGGACCCACACGTTACTGAATTCACAAACACAATGAGTAACTGCATGTTGCTACCAACAGTAACAAAACCTACAAGAGTTACAGAGACTAGTGTTTCCCTACTTGACCACATCTGGACCAACACCATATCCCCTTTAAAATCAGGCATAATTACAGATAATACCACAGACCACTACCCTACTTTCCTCATAACAACTCTTGGTAAAATACCCCAAGACACTACTAAAGTCACCTTCAGACTTCACAATGAGGCAGCCATTAATAACTTCACAACAGCAGTAACAAACATTGACTGGCACACTGAGCTAGAAATCTATACAGATATTGACGAATGTTTTAATAATTTTCTAAAAAAGACCCAATACCTTTATAACAAGCACTGCCCTAAAAAAACTAAACAGATGACAGCTAAGAGACTGAACAGTCCCTGGCTAACACCCAGCATTCTCAAATCCATAAATACAAAACACCAATATGAAAAACAGTACAGAATGGGTCACATAACCAGAGACCAAACAAAACGTTACTCGTCAATCCTAACCAGCCTGATAAGAAGGGCAAAAAAATTGTATTATGAGAACAGATTATCCAACTTACGAGGTGATATAAAAAAGACCTGGAAAACCCTATCAGAAATTCTGGGAACAAAAAAGATATCACGAAATAGCGAAATAAAATTAGCAAAATCAGATGAACCCCAACTCCCACCAACAGAAACAGCAAACAGACTCAATGATTTCTTCTCCACTATAGGTCAAAACCTTGCCAATAATATCCCAAGCTCAGATACCCCACCAAATGACTACCTCACTGGCAACTACCCGAACACACTGTTCCTAGCTCCGACTAACCCATACGAAGTCTCCCTTATTATCAACGCACTGAAAAACAAGGCAGGAGATTTAAATACCTTACCACCCTTTATATACAAAAAAGCGTCACAAGTACTATCACCAATCATTGCAACACTCTTTAACAAATCCATTGAATCCTCCACCTTCCCTACAGTTCTCAAAATAGCAAGGGTCACCCCGATCCATAAAGGAGGTGACCAAACAGAGTTGAATAACTATAGGCCAATATCCAATTTACACCCTCTCTCAAAAATCTTCGAAAAATTAATTCATAAACGAATCTACTCCTACCTCATCTCCCATAACATTCTCAACCCCTGCCAATTTGGATTCAGGCCTAATAAAAATACTAATGATGCTATTATACACATGCTAGAACATATATACACTGCAATAGAGAAAAAAGAAGTCCCACTGGGGATCTTCATTGACTTACGTAAAGCTTTTGATACAGATGACCATGACTTGCTCCACGTAAAATTGTCACACTATGGTATAAGAGGGCACTCCCTCAACTACCTCAAGTCTTACCTCAGCAACAGAAGCCAATATGTGTACGCAAATGGGGCAAACTCTTCTGCACAACCAATTACAGTTGGTGTCCCACAGGGAAGTGTCCTTGGCCCTCTTCTCTTTCTCCTATACATAAATGACCTTCCAAATGCTTCGCAATTACTCAGACCCACACTATTTGCTGATGACACAACATACGTCTTCTCCCACCCGAGCCCAGTCACGCTAGCCAATACTGTAAATACCGAATTACAGAAAATATCTACCTGGATGAGGACTAACAAACTTACACTAAACATTGACAAAACCTACTTCATTCAGTTTGGTAACAGAGCTACAGATGTACCTCTTAACATAACGATAAACGGATCACCTATCACAAAGCTAACAGAGGGAAAATTCTTAGGAATCCACCTTGATAATAGACTCAAATTTCATACACATGTACAACAAATTTCTAAGAAAATTTCCAAGACTGTAGGCATACTATCGAAGATACGGTACTATGTTCCACAGTCAGCCCTCCTGGCCCTCTATCACTCTCTTATTTACCCCTATCTCACCTATGGAATTTGTGCATGGGGCTCAACAACAACTAACCATCTCAGACCACTAATTACCCAAGAAAAGGCTGCAGTCAGAATGATAACAAATTCTCACTACAGGCAGCACACTCCACCAATATTCAATACACTAAACCTACTCACCATACAAAACATCCATACTTATTACTGCACTTATTACATACATAGAACACTTAACTCTGATATTAACCCTCCCCTCAAACATCTTGCCAACCTCAACAGAACACATGACCATAACACAAGGCACAGATCACTCTTTGATGTTCCTCGTGTCCATCTCACACTATGCAAAAACTCAATGCACATAAAAGGCCCTAAAATCTGGAATTCATTACCTGTAAATATAAAAGAAACACTACCTGTTTATAAATTCAAGTCTCTTCTCAAAGATCACTTACTCACCCAAAACCAAATAAATACTGAATAACTGAACCTTATAAATTGTATATCTTAAATGTTTCTCACAATTATATCACATAAATGTTAAACCTAAAACCCAATCTAACTTTATTATTTTTTAAATACACTACCTAACAGAATACTCCATACGATGAATGTACAACAATAGCAACCATATGACCTGTCTTTGTAATACTCACTTGTGCTTTATAGTTATCTGTTTACATTAATGTTTTATCACTGATTTCATCATTGCTTAGTTAATCTTAAGTTAATTTTAAGCCAGCCCGTAATGCTATGCATATAAGTGGCTTTGGCATGCTGCTCTTACCTGTATTTTTTTGTACCTCTGTATGTGTGCTCAAATTGTTAATAAAAAATAAAAATAAATAAATCAAGATACCCAAGAGTTGCACATGTGTCTAATTTATCAACGTGTCGGTTCCCTGAACCATACATCTACAACAGCGTAATACCTACTGTTCTGTAAAGCCTGCTAAGTAACTTGTGGTGCAATACTGGTAAGGCTGTATGAAACTGCCGGGCCGACGTTGACAGTAGCTGATAGTACTGACGGGCTAACGTTGACAGTAGCTGATAGTGCTGACGGACCAACGTTGATAGTAGCTGTCGGTGCTACTGATGGGCCTTGGTCCACGGCGCAAAGAGAGGAAGTCACAGTTACAAGTGTGGTGGCCTGATTACCCCATGACTAGGCCTCTGCACAGCGAGACCTAGTCAAGGACCAGGCCGCGGGGGCGTTGAGCCCTGAAACACCCTAGAGGTATACTCCAGGTATGCTACCTGCCTGCAGGGTTACCTAGACACTCAACTTACGGAACTGTTGTCTTCGGGAATGTAATGTACATTTAGCATAGAGATTGAACTCAATATGGCGTTTAATGGCGCCTTGAGCAGACTTTCCAGTTGAGGGGTTGACATTTCAATTATTAGCTACCATGCCTGGTGGCAAAAACTTTCACTTCACACGGTGAGGGTCCGGGTTCGATTCCCGGCTAAGGGGTGGAAACATGGACGTGTTTCCTGACACTGGTTGTCTATATTCACCCATCAGTAAAATAGGTACCTAGGTATTAGTGGACTGGTGTGGGTCACATCCTGGGTGTTAGTGGACTGATGTGGGTCACATCCTGGGTATTAGTGGACTGGTGTGGGTCACATCCTGGGTGTTAGTGGACTGGTGTGGGTCGCATCCTAGGTGTTAGTTGACTGGTGTGGGTCACATCCTGGGTGTTAGTGGACTGGTGTGGGTCACATCCTGGGTGTTAGTGGACTGGTGTGGGTCACATCCTGGGTGTTAGTGGACTGGTGTGGGTCACATCCTGGGTGTTAGTGGACTGGTGTGGGTCACATCCTGGGTGTTAGTGGACTGGTGTGGGTCACATCCTGGGTGTTAGTGGACTGGTGTGGGTCACATCCTGGGTGTTAGTGGACTGGTGTGGGTCACATCCTGGGTATTAGTGGACTGGTGTGGGTCACATCCTGGGTATTAGTGGACTGGTGTGGGTCACATCCTGGGTGTTAGTGGACTGGTGTGGGTCACATACTGGGTGTTAGTGGACTGGTGTGGGTCACATCCTGGGTATTAGTGGACTGGTGTGGGTCACATCCTGGGTATTAGTGGACTGGTGTGGGTCACATCCTGGGTGTTAGTGGACTGGTGTGGGTCACATCCTGGGTGTTAGTGGACTGGTGTGGGTCACATCCTGGGTGTTAGTGGACTGGTGTGGGTCACATCCTGGGTATTAGTGGACTGGTGTGGGTCACATCCTAGGTATTAGTGGACTGGTGTGGGTCACATCCTGGGTGTTAGTGGACTGGTGTGGGTCACATCCTGGGTGTTAGTGGACTGGTGTGGGTCACATCCTGGGTGTTAGTGGACTGGTGTGGGTCACATCCTGGGTGTTAGTGGACTGGTGTGGGTCACATCCTGGGTGTTAGTGGACTGGAGTGGGTCACATCCTGGGTGTTAGTGGACTGGTGTGGGTCACATCCTGGGTGTTAGTGGACTGGTGTGGGTCACATCCTGGGTGTTAGTGGACTGGTGTGGGTCGCATCCTAGGTGTTAGTGGGCTGGAGTGGGTCACATCCTGGGTGTTAGTGGACTGGTGTGGGTCACATCCTGGGTGTTAGTGGACTGGTGTGGGTCACATCCTGGGTGTTAGTGGACTGGTGTGGGTCACATCCTGGGTGTTAGTGGACTGGTGTGGGTCACATCCTGGGTGTTAGTGGACTGGTGTGGGTCACATCCTGGGTGTTAGTGGACTGGTGTGGGTCACATCCTGGGTGTTAGTGGACTGGTGTGGGTCACATCCTGGGACAAAACTGACCTAATTTGCGGGAAATGCTCAGCATAACAAGGGACTTTCTATATAGTAGTATGTCACTGATGTCAGCTATGATCTGTATACCTTGTACATGTACTTGTATACCTTGTACATGTACTTGTATACCTTGTACATGTACTTGTATACCTTGTACATGTACTTGTATACCTTGTACATGTACTTGTATACCTTGTACAAGTACTTGTATACCTTGTACATGTACTTGTATACCTTGTACATGTACTTGTATACCTTTTACATGTACTTGTATACCTTGTACATGTACTTGTATACCTTGTACAAGTACTTGTATACCTTGTACATGTACTTGTATACCTTGTACATGTACTTGTATACCTTGTACATGTACTTGTATACCTTGTACATGTACTTGTATACCTTGTACATGTACTTGTATACCTTGTACATGTACTTGTATACCTTGTACATGTACTTGTATACCTTGTACATGTACTTGTATACCTTGTACATGTACTTGTATACCTTGTACATGTACTTGTATACCTTGTACATGTACTTGTATACCTTGTACATGTACTTGTATACCTTGTACATGTACTGGTAGAAATTAAGATTATTATTATTATTATTATTATTATTATTATTATTATTATGTTGGAAACCTACACTGATTTTATCACATGTTAACCGACGTCACCCAAACTTCAGGTGTTTAGTGGCCATTTCTGGTAATTTCCTCTGAATAACTGGGCTAAATGCCCAGTCACTGGGTACATCTACATAAGACAACAGAGACCTGTGACAGCTGTCCAGCTGTAATTCGTGCAGGTAGAGGGGGACAAAAGATCAACCAGCCTATTGACGTTTTTGGCTGTGATTCGATTATCATAATTAGATTTCAGGACATAAATGACATATATATAATTAGTGTATAATTTGTTCTCACATCATTAGTCCAGTTGAGAAATTTAATTATAATCATGGGGGCGCCCTAAACCCGTAGGATTATATTGCGTATTTGGGGGTAATGGAAGGCATTCAGGCTTAATTCATGGAACAGGAGCACAGATCCAGTTCCCTAGATCAAGAGCCTCTCACCAGCGTCCAGGGACCTCCCACGACGGGGCGAGAAACTGAAGCCGATTAAGTAAGGCGTCCGTGAGTAATAAACGAAAATGCTAAAGTTAACGAAAATGCTAAAGTTAACGAAAATACTAAAGTTAACGAAAATGCTAAAGTTAACGAAAATACTAAAGTTAACGAAAATGCTAAAGTTAACGAAAATGCTAAAGTTAACGAAAATGCTAAAGTTAACGAAAATACTAAAGTTAACGAAAATGCTAAAGTTAACGAAAATGCTAAAGTTAACGAAAATGCTAAAGTTAACGAAAATGCTAAAACGAAAATGCTAAAGTAAACGAGAATGCTGCGAAAAATAGTTCTTGCTAGTTAAGCTTAAAACTCTAACATAACAAAATTCTTGCTAGTTAAGCTTAAAACTCTAAGATAACAAAATTCTTGCTAGTTAAGCTTAAAACTCTAACATAACAAAATTCTTGCTAGTTAAGCTTAAAACTCTAACATAACAAAATTCTTGATAGTTAAGCTTAAAACTCTAACATAACAAAATTCTTGCTAGTTAAGCTTAAAACTCTAACATTACAAAATTCTTGCTGGTTAAGCTTAAAACTCTAACATAAGAAAATTCTTGCTAGTTAAGCTTAAAACTCTAACATAACAAAATTCTTGCTAGTTAAGCTTAAAACTCTAACATAACAAAATTCTTGCTCGTTAAGCTTAAAACTCTAACATAACAAAATTCTTGCTCGTTAAGCTTAAAACTCTAACATAACAAAATTCTTGCTAGTTAAGCTTAAAACTCTAACATAACAAAATTCTTGCTCGTTAAGCTTAAAACTCTAACATAACAAAATTCTTGCTCGTTAAGCTTAAAACTCTAACATAACAAAATTCTTGCTAGTTAAGCTTAAAACTCTCACATAACAAAATTCTTGCTCGTTAAGCTTAAAACTCTAACATAACAAAATTCTTGCTAGTTAAGCTTAAAACTCTAACATAACAAAATTCTTGCTAGTTAAGCTTAAAACTCTAACATAACAAAATTCTTGCTAGTTAAGCTTAAAACTCTAACATAACAAAATTCTTGCTAGTTAAGCTTAAAACTCTAACATAACAAAATTCTTGCTAGTTAAGCTTAAAACTCTAACATAACAAAATTCTTGCTAGTTAAGCTTAAAACTCTAACATAACAAAATTCTTGCTAGTTAAGCTTAAAACTCTAACATAACAAAATTCTTGCTAGTTAAGCTTAAAACTCTAAGATAACAAAATTCTTGCTAGTTAAGCTTAAAACTCTAACATAACAAAATACTTGCTGGTTAAGCTTAAAACTCTAACATAACAAAATTCTTGCTAGTTAAGCTTAAAACTCTAACATAACAAAATTCTTGCTGGTTAAGCTTAAAACTCTAACATAACAAAATTCTTGCTAGTTAAGCTTAAAACTCTAACATAACAAAATTCTTGCTAGTTAAGCTTAAAACTCTAACATAACAAAATTCTTGCTAGTTAAGCTTAAAACTCTAAGATAACAAAATTCTTGCTAGTTAAGCTTAAAACTCTAACATAACAAAATACTTGCTGGTTAAGCTTAAAACTCTAACATAACAAAATTCTTGCTAGTTAAGCTTAAAACTCTAACATAACAAAATTCTTGCTGGTTAAGCTTAAAACTCTAACATAACAAAATTCTTGCTAGTTAAGCTTAAAACTCTAACATAACAAAATTCTTGCTAGTTAAGCTTAAAACTCTAACATAACAAAATTCTTGCTAGTTAAGCTTAAAACTCTAACATAACAAAATTCTTGCTAGTTAAGCTTAAAACTCTAACATAACAAAATTCTTGCTAGTTAAGCTTAAAACTCTAACATAACAAAATTCTTGCTAGTTAAGCTTAAAACTCTAACATAACAAAATTCTTGCTAGTTAAGCTTAAAACTCTAACATAACAAAATTCTTGCTAGTTAAGCTTAAAACTCTAAGATAACAAAATTCTTGCTAGTTAAGCTTAAAACTCTAACATAACAAAATTCTTGCTAGTTAAGCTTAAAACTCTAACATAAAAAAATTCTTGCTGGTTAAGCTTAAAACTCCAACATAACAAAATTTTTGCTAGTTAAGCTTAAAACTCTAACATAACAAAATTCTTGCTAGTTAAGCTTAAAACTCTAACATAACAAAATTCTTGCTAGTTAAGCTTAAAACTCTAACATAACAAAATTCTTGCTAGTTAAGCTTAAAACTCTAACATAACAAAATTCTTGCTAGTTAAGCTTAAAACTCTAACATAACAAAATTCTTGCTAGTTAAGCTTAAAACTCTAACATAACAAAATTCTTGCTAGTTAAGCTTAAAACTCTAACATAACAAAATTCTTGCTAGTTAAGCTTAAAACTCTAACATAACAAAATTCTTGCTAGTTAAGCTTAAAACTCTAACATAACAAAATTCTTGCTAGTTAAGCTTAAAACTCTAACATAACAAAATTCTTGCTAGTTAAGCTTAAAACTCTAACATAACAAAATTCTTGCTAGTTAAGCTTAAAACTCTAACATAACAAAATTCTTGCTAGTTAAGCTTAAAACTCTAACATAACAAAATTCTTGCTAGATAAGCTTAAAACTCTAACATAACAAAATTCTTGCTAGTTAAGCTTAAAACTCTAACATAACAAAATTCTTGCTAGTTAAGCTTAAAACTCTAACATAACAAAATTCTTGCTAGTTAAGCTTAAAACTCTAACATAACAAAATTCTTGCTAGTTAAGCTTAAAACTCTAACATAACAAAATACTTGCTAGTTAAGCTTAAAACTCTAACATAACAAAATTCTTGCTCGTTAAGCTTAAAACTCTAACAGATAGGTGTTGCAGGCAGGCTGTATTGCAACAGGTAGGTGTTGCAGGTAGGCTGTATTGCAACAGGTAGGTGTTGCAGGTAGGCTGTATTACAACAGGTAGGTGTTGCAGGCAGGCTGTATTGCAACAGGTAGGTGTTGCAGGCATTATGTATTACAACAGGTAGGTGTTGCAGGGAGGCTGTATTGCAACAGGTAGGTGTTGCAGGTAGGCTGTATTGCAACAGGTAGGTGTTGCAGGCAGGCTGTATTGCAACAGGTAGGTGTTGCAGGTAGGCTGTATTGCAACAGGTAGGTATTGCAGGTAGGCTGTATTACAACTGGTAAGTGTTGCAGTTAGGCTGTATTGCAGAAAGTAGGTGTTGCAGGTAGGCTGTATTGCAACAAGTAGGTGTTGCAGGGAGGCTCTATTACAACAGGTAGGTGTTGCAGGTAGGCTGTATTGCAACAGATAGGTGTTGCAGGTACGCTGTATTGCAAAAGGTAGGTGTTGCAGGTAGGCTGTATTACAAAAGGTAGGTGTTGCAGGGAGCCTGTATTGCAACTTGCAACAGGTAGGTGTTGCAGGTAGGCTGTATTGCAACATGTAGGTGTTGCAGGTAGGATGTATTGCAACAGGAATGTGTTGAAGGGAGGCTGTATTGCAACAGGTAGGTTTTGCAGGGAGGCTGTATTGCAACAGGTAGGTGTTGCAGGTAGGCTGTATTACAACAGGTAGATGTTGCAGGTAGGCTGTATTACAACAGGTAGGTGTTGCAGGGAGGCTGTATTGCAACAGGTAGGTGTTGCAGGGAGGCTGTATTGCAACAGGAAGGTGTTGCAGGGAGGCTGTATTGCAACAGGTAGGTGTTGCAGGGAGACTGTATTACAACAGGTAGGTGTTGCAGGGAGGCTGTATTGCAACAGGTAGGTGTTGCAGGCAGGCTCTATTGCAACAGGTAGGTGTTGCAGGCAGACTGTATTGCAACAGGTAGGTGTTGCAGGTGGGCTGTATTGCAACAAGGTGTTGCAGGGAGGCTGTATTGCAACAGGTAGGTGTAGCAGGTGGGCTGTATTGCAACAAGGTGTTGCAGGGCGGCTGTATTGCAACAGGTAGGTGTTGCAGACAGGCTGTATTGCAACAGGTAGGTGTTGCAGGTAGGCTGTATTACAACAGGTAGGTATTGCAGGTAGGCTGTATTACAACAGGTAGGTGTTGCAGGTAGGCTGTATTGCAACAGGTAGGTGTTGCAGACAGGCTGTATTGCAAGAGGTAGGTGTTGCAGGGAGGCTGCATTGCAAAAGGTAGGTGTTGCAGGTAGGCTGTATTGCAACAGGTAGGTGTTGCAGGCATTATGTATTGCGACAGGTAGGTGTTGCAGACAGGCTGTATTGCAACAGGTAGGTGTTGCAGGTAGGCTGAATTACAACAGGTATGTGTTGCAGGTAGGCTGTATTGCAACAGGTAGGTGTTGCAGGGAGGCTGTATTGCAAAAGGTAGGTGTTGCAGGTAGGCTGTATTGCAACAGGTAGGTGTTGCAGGGAGGCTGTATTGCAACAGGTAGGTGTTGCAGGTAGGCTGTATTGCAACAGGTAGGTGTTGCAGGTAGGCTGTATTGCAACAGGTAGGTGTTGCAGGCAGGCTGTATTGCAACAGGTAGGTGTTGCAGGTAGGCTGTATTGCAACAGGTAGGTGTTGCAGGTAGGCTGTATTGCAACAGGTAGGTGTTGCAGGGAGGCTATATTGCAACAGGTAGGTGTCGCAGGTAGGCTGTATTGCAACAGGCAGATGTTGCGGGTAGGCTGTATTGCAACAGGTAGGTGTTGCAGGCAGGCTGTATTGCAACAGGTGTTGCAGGGAGCCTGTATTGCAACTTGCAACAGGTAGGTGTTGCAAGTAGGCTGTATTGCAACATGTAGGTGTTGCAGGGAGCCTGTATTGCAACTTGCAAAAGGTAGGTGTTTCAGGTAGGCTGTATTGCAACAGGTAGGTGTTGTAGGTAGGATGTATTGCAACAGGAATGTGTTGCAGGGAGGCTGTATTGCAACTGGTAGGTGTTGCAGGTAGGCTGTATTGCAACGGGTAGGTGTTGCAGGGAGGCTGTATTGCAACAGGTAGGTGTTGCAGGGAGGCTGTATTGCAACAGGAAGGTGTTGCAGGGAGGCTGTATTGCAAAAGGTAGGTGTTGCAGGGAGGCTGTATTGCAACAGGTAGGTGTTGCAGGGAGGCTGTATTACAACGAAGGTGTTGCTGAGAGGCTGTATTGCAACAGGTAGGTGTTGCAGGCAGGCTGTATTGCAACAGGTAGGTGTTGCAGGCAGGCTTTATTGCAACAGGTAGGTGTTGCAAACAGGCTGTTTTGCAACAGGTAGGTGTAGCAGGTGGGCTGTATTGCAACAAGTAGGTGTTGCAGGGCGGCTGTATTGCAACAGGTAGGTGTTGCAGACAGGCTGTATTACAACAGGTAGGTGTTGCAGGAAGGCTGTATTGCAACAGGTAGGTGTTGCAATGAGGCTGTATTGCAAGAGGTAGGTGTTGCAGGGAGGCTGCATTGCAAAAGGTAGGTGTTGCAGGTAGGCTGTATTACAACAGGAAGGTGTTGCAGGTAGGCTGTATTGCAACGGGTAGGTGTTGCAGGGAGGCTGTATTGCAACAGGTAGGTGTTGCAGGGAGGCTCTATTGCAACAGGAAGGTGTTGCAGGGAGGCTGTATTGCAACAGGTAGGTGTTGCAGGGAGGCTGTATTGCAACAGGTAGGTGTTGCAGGGAGGCTGTATTACAACACGAAGGTGTTGCTGGGAGGCTGTATTGCAACAGGTAGGTGTTGCAGGCAGGCTGTATTGCAACAGGTAGGTGTTGCAGGCAGGCTTTATTGCAACAGGTAGGTGTTGCAAACAGGTAGGTGTTTCAGGTAGGCTGTATTACAACAGGTAGGTGTTTCAGGTAGGCTGTATTACAACAGGTAGGTGTTTCAGGTAGGCTGTATTGCAACAGGTAGGTGTTGCAGGTAGGCTGTATTGCAACAGGTAGGTGTTGCAGGGAGGCTGTATTGCAACAGGTAGGTGTTGCAGGGAGACTGTATTACAACAGGTAGGTGTTGCAGGGAGGCTGTATTACAACAGGTAGGTGTTGCAGGGAGGCTGTATTGCAACAGGTAGGTGTTGCAGGGAGGCTGTATTGCAACAGGTAGGTGTTGCAGGGAGGCTGTATTGCAACAGGTAGGTGTTGCAGGGAGGCTGTATTGCAACAGGTAGGTGTTGCAGGGAGGTTGTACTGCAACAGGTAGGTGTTGCAGGGAGGCTGTATTGCAACAGGTAGGTGTTGCAGGGAGGCTATATTGCAACAGGTAGGTCTTGCAGGGAGGCTGTATTGCAACAGGTAGGTGTTGCAGGGAGGTTGTACTGCAACAGGTAGGTGTTGCAGGGAGGCTATATTGCAACAGGTAGGTGTTGCAGGGAGGCTGTATTGCAACAGGTAGGTGTTGCAGGGAGGCTGTATTGCAACAGGTAGGTGTTGCAGGGAGGCTGTATTGCAACAGGTAGGTGTTGCAGGGAGGTTATATTGCAACAGGTAGGTGTTGCAGGGAGGTTATATTGCAACAGGTAGGTGTTGCAGGGAGGCTGTATTGCAACAGGTAGGTCTTGCAGGGAGGCTGTATTGCAACAGGTAGGTGTTGCAGGGAGGCTGTATTGCAACAGGAAGGTGTTGCAGGGAGGCTATATTGCAACAGGTAGGTGTTGCAGGGAGGCTGTATTGCAACAGGTAGGTGTTGCAGGGAGGCTGTATTGCAACAGGTAGGTGTTGCAGGGAGGCTGTATTGCAACAGGTAGGTGTTGCAGGGAGGCTGTATTGCAACAGGTAGGTGTTGCAGGGAGGCTGTATTGCAACAGGTAGGTGTTGCAAGCAGGCTGTATTGCAACAGGTATGTGTTGCAGGCAGGCTGTAGGTAGTGTGTTGCATTGCAACAGGTAGGTGTTGCAGGGATATTGCAACAGGTAGGTGTTGCAGGGAGGTTATATTGCAACAGGTAGGTGTTGCAGGGAGGCTGTATTGCAACAGGTAGGTCTTGCAGGGAGGCTGTATTGCAACAGGTAGGTGTTGCAGGGAGGCTGTATTGCAACAGGTAGGTGTTGCAGGGAGGCTGTATTGCAACAGGTAGGTGTTGCAGGGAGGCTATATTGCAACAGGTAGGTGTTGCAGGGAGGCTGTATTGCAACAGGTAGGTGTTGCAGGGAGGCTGTATTGCAACAGGTAGGTGTTGCAGGGAGGCTGTATTGCAACAGGTAGGTGTTGCAGGGAGGCTATATTGCAACAGGTAGGTGTTGCAGGGAGGCTGTATTGCAACAGGTAGGTGTTGCAGGAAGGCTATATTGCAACAGGTAGGTGTTGCAGGGAGGCTATATTGCAACAGGTAGGTATTGCAGGGAGGCTATATTGCAACAGGTAGGTGTTGCAGGGAGGCTGTATTACAGCAGGTAGGTGTTGCATGTAGGCTGTATTGCAACGGGTAGGTGTTGCAGGGAGGCTGTATTACAACAGGTAGGTGTTGCAGGGAGGCTGTATTGCAACAGGTAGGTGTTGCAGGGAGGCTGTATTGCAACAGGTAGGTGTTGCAGGTAGGCTGTATTGCAACAGGTAGGTGTTGCAGGGAGGCTGTATTGCAACAGGTAATTGTTGCAGGGAGGCTGTATTGCAACAGGTAGGTGTTGCAGGGAGGTTGTACTGCAACAGGTAGGTGTTGCAGGGAGGCTGTATTGCAACAGGTAGGTGTTGCAGGTAGGCTGTATTGCAACAGGTAGGTGTTGCAGGGAGGCTGTATTGCAACAGGTAGGTGTTGCAGGTAGGCTGTATTGCAACAGGTAGGTGTTGCAGGGAGGCTGTATTGCAACAGGTAGGTGTTGCAGGGAGGGTGTATAATAACAGGTAGGTGTTGCAGGGAGGCTGTTTTACAACAGGTAGGTGTTGCAGGGAGGCTGTATTGCAACAGGTAGGTGTTGCAGGGAGGCTGTATTGCAACAGGTAGGTGTTGCAGGGAGGCTGTATTGCAACAGGTAGGTGTTGCAGGTAGACTGTATTGCAACAGGTAGGTGTTGCAGGTAGGCTGTATCACAGCAGGTAGGTGTTGCAGGGTGTATAATAACAGGTAGGTGTTGCAGGGAGGCTGTATCACAGCAGGTAGGTGTTGCAGGGAGGCTGTATAACAACAGGTAGGTGTTGCTGGGAGGCTGTATTGCAACAGGTAGAAGTTGCATGGAGGCTGTATTACAAGAGGTAGGTGTTGCAGTGAGGCTGTATAACAACAGGTACGCTGAGGTCAGTGGTCACCTGCGGTCCTACCTGCCTAAGCTCTTGGGAGTTAGCGTGGGGTTTTACCAAGCACCATGGCTTGTTGTAGTGTTTTAGAATCTCAGGTTCAAGTGTTGAAGAAGGAGATTATACTTCTTCAGTAGGAAAATAGGAAGCTGAAGCTTCGCATAGATGAGTTTGGGAGCGAGTGTGAGAAGGATTTAGCTGGTAAGGAGGAAATGGTCACCAGCAGTGAGAGTGGCAGCCGCTTTAAGTGGCAAGCGGTTCACAGTTCAGGAAGAAGGAAGATGAGGAGAGTTAATAGAGAAGATGTGAAAGTAGGAAATCGATTCTCTGTTCTCCAAGACGAGTGTACTTCAGTGGTTAGTGAGGTTGAAGGTACCACTGATTCCCCTGCTAATCAAGGTAAGAATATTTTAATAGTAGGAGATTCTCAGGTAAGATATATGGACCGTGCATTTTGTAACAGAGACAGAAAGGTCAGACAGAGAGTGTGTCTTCCTGGAGCTGGTGTTGGTGACATAGTCAGAAGGTTGGATAATATTATGGCAGGTAATGGGAACAAGCCCATTATCTGTCTTAGTGCTGGGGGTAATGACATTGGGAAGGGCAGGAGAGAGGAGCTGCTGGATAAGTACAGGTCAGCCATAGAAGTAGTTAGGTCTAAGGGAGGGATCCCAGTCATATGTAGCATCTTGCCTAGAAAGGGAGTGGACAATGAATGGATGTCTAGGGCAACTGGTATAAGTTGCTGGCTAGACAGGTACTGCAAGGAACTTGCAATCCCCTTCATTGATAACTGGGAGCTATTCTTTGGCAAACGTGATATGTATGCAAGGGATGGGGTTCATCTCTCTGGGGATGGAGTGGTTTGCATTAGCCAATTCAATTGAGAGGGTAATTGATGACTTGTCTAGGAATTTAAACTGATAGATTATAGAGGTATGGGTGTTTGTGGGAAACAATCAGGCTGCAGCATTAGGGTTAAAAACAGCAGTTATTACCGGGATACCTCAGGGATATGTTTAAAAGACAATATTCAGAATAAAGTTGCTAGTAATGGCAAATCAATTGATCAACAAACAAAGAGGGATAGTAGAGGGCAACGAGTGACTAGCTCCCTTAAAGTTTACTATATAAATTGTAGGAGTCTAAGAAATAAGATAGATGAGCTAAGATTACTTGCAAATGTAGGTAATATAGATATTCTTGGTATAACAGAGACCTGGTTCAACCTGAAAGATAGGGAAATGCCTTCTGAATGCAACATACAAGGTTATAAACTATTCCACACTGATAGGATCAACAGGAAGGGTGGTGGGGTGGCGATGTATGTCAGAGAAAATTTAAATTGTTGTCTTAGACATGATATAAGATTAGAGACATCGAACACAGAATCTGTTTGGCTACAGTTTCTCGAGGGACATGACAAATTAATTTTGGGTGTGATTTATAGGCCCCCAAACCTTGATAGGGAGTGCAGTAAGCTGTTATGGGACGAAATTCATAAGGCATCTAGATATGAAAATGTTGTGATAATGGGAGATTTTAACTTTAGACAAATTGATTGGAACAATATGACAGGAAATGTTGAGTCTAGTGACTTTCTTGATACGGTTCAGGATTGCTTTTCAGAACAGGTTGTGACAGAACCAACTAGAGGAAACAAACTGCTTGACTTGGTTCTTGCCAACAAAGATTCACTAATTAATAATCTTGAGGTTAATGATGAGCTTGAGGAAAGTGATCACAAATCACTTAGTTTCAATATATCATGGAATTACCCAGATAACTGCAACCAAATCTCTGTCCCAGATTTTCGCTTGGCCGACTTCATGGGACTGAAAAATTACCTGGGTGGGCTAATTTGGGATGTCTTGACTATGGGTCAGGTAGGTGATCTTGGTTGCCAATATGACGTTTTTCAGAGCATAGTTCTAGCTGCCCAGACAACTTTGTTCCGAGTAGGGAAATTAGATCTAACAAATATGATCCTAAATGGATGAACAATAGATTAAAACATCTAATTGGTCAAAAGAGAGGCATATATAGACGTATCAAAAGAGGGGATGGGCAGTTAAGAAATCAATATATTCAATTAAAGAGAGAAATTAAGAAAGGAATAAGAAAAGCAAAAAGGGATTATTAGGCTAAGGTCGCAAGGGATTCAAAGATTCAGGTATACAGAAGTAAGATTAGGGACAAGATTGGCCCACTTAAGAATAACTCTGGTCAGATCACTGAGAGTGATAAGAATATGTGTGATATTCTAAATACCTACTTCCTCTAAGTTTTCACCCAGGAAAATACTAGCGATATTCCTGAAATAATAGATTATGTAGAACAGGATGATAATAAACTATGTTCGATTGCGGTAACTAGTGACATGGTCCTCAGACAAATAGAGAAACTAAAACCTAACAAATCCCCAGGTCCTGATGAACTGTTTGCAAGGGTGTTAAAAGAATGTAAAGAACTTAGAATACCTTTGGCTAATCTTTTTAACATATCACTACAAACTGGCATAGTGCCTGATAAGTGGAAAATGGCAAATGTAATACCTATTTACAAGGCAGGTGACAGGTCCTTGGCTTACCTCCATAGTAGGAAAATTTATGGAATCAATAATTGCCGAAGCAATTCGTAGCCATCTTTACAGGCACAGATTGATTAATGAATCTCAACACGGTTTACAAAGGGGCTTTCCTGTCTTACGAATTTACTAACTTTTTTCACTAAGGTGTTTGAGGAGGTAGATCATGGTAATGAATATGATATTGTGTATATGGACTTCAGTAAGGCTTTCGATAGAGTTCCACACCAGAGGCTAACTTAAGGCACACGGAATAGGAGGAGAAATTTTTTCCTGGGTAGAGGCATGGCTGACAAATAGACAGCAGAGAGTTTGCATAAATGGGGAGAAATCAGAATGTGGGCACGTCACAAGCGGTGTTCCTCAGGCGTCAGTGTTGGGCCCCTTGTTGCTCACAATTTACATAAACGACATAGATGAGGGAATAAATAGCGACATAAGCACATTTGCTGATGACACCAAAATAGGCCGTCCAATTCATTCTAATGAGGACACTAGAGCACTCCAGGATGATTTGAATAGACTGATGCAGTGGTCGGAGAAGTGGCAGATGCAGTTTAATATTGACAAACGCAAAGTTCTAAATGTTGGACAGTTAAATAACCATGCCACATATAAACTAAATAATGTAGATCTTAATACTACTGATTGCGAAAAGGATTTAGGAGATCTGGTTAGCAGTAATCTGAAACCAAGACAACAGTGCATTAGTGTTCGCAATAAAGCTAACAGAATTCTTGGCTTCATATCTAGAAGTATAAATAATAGAAGTCCTCAGGTTGTTCTTCAACTCTATATATCCTTGGTTAGGCCTCATTTAGACTATGCTGCTCAGTTCTGGTCACTGTATTACAGAATGGATATAAATGCTCTGGAAAACGTACAAAGGAGGATAACAAAGTTGATCCCATGTATCAGAAATCTTCCCTATGAGGATAGACTGAGGCCCTGAATCTGCACTCTCTAGAAAGGCGTAGAATTAGGGGGGATATGATCGAGGTGTATAAATGGAAAACAGGAATAAATAAAGGGGATGTAAATAGCGTGCTGAAAATATCTAGCCTAGACAGGACTCGCAGCAATGGTTTCAAGTTGGAAAAATTCAGATTCAGGAAGGATATAGGAAAGCACTGGTTTGGTAATAGAGTTGTGGATGAGTGGAACAAACTCCCGAGTACAGTTATTCAGGCTAAAACGTTGTGTAGTTTTAAAAATAGGTTAGATAAATACATGAGTGGGTGTGGGTGGGTGTGAGTTGGACCTGACTAGCTTGTGCTGCTGGGTCTCGTGCTGTACTCCATCCTTGAGTGGAGAAGATCAGACTGGGTGGGTCATTGGGCTAATCCGGGGGGAGAATATGGACCTGCTCCGCATGGGACAGTAGACCTGTTGCAGTGTTCCTTCTTTCTTATGTTCTTATATTCTTATGTTTCAGGGAGGCTGTATAATAACAGGTAGGTGTTTCAGGGAGGCTGTATAATAACAGGTAGGTGTTTCAGGGAGGCTGTATAATAACAGGTAGGTGTTTCAGGGAGGCTGTATAATAACAGGTAGGTGTTTCAGGGAGGCTGTATAATAACAGGTAGGTGTTTCAGGGAGGCTGTATAATAACAGGTAGGTGTTTCAGGGAGGCTGTATAATAACAGGTAGGTGTTTCAGGGAGGCTGTATAATAACAGGTGTTTCAGGGAGGCTGTATAATAACAGGTAGGTGTTTCAGGGAGGCTGTATAATAACAGGTAGGTGTTTCAGGGAGGCTGTATAATAACAGGTGTTTCAGGGAGGCTGTATAATAACAGGTGTTTCAGGGAGGCTGTATAATAACAGGTAGGTGTTTCAGGGAGGCTGTATAATAACAGGTAGGTGTTTCAGGGAGGCTGTATAATAACAGGTGTTTCAGGGAGGCTGTATAATAACAGGTGTTTCAGGGAGGCTGTATAATAACAGGTAGGTGTTTCAGGGAGGCTGTATAATAACAGGTGTTTCAGGGAGGCTGTATAATAACAGGTGTTTCAGGGAGGCTGTATAATAACAGGTAGGTGTTTCAGGGAGGCTGTATAATAACAGGTGTTTCAGGGAGGCTGTATAATAACAGGTGTTTCAGGGAGGCTGTATAATAACAGGTGTTTCAGGGAGGCTGTATAATAACAGGTGTTTCAGGGAGGCTGTATAATAACAGGTGTTTCAGGGAGGCTGTATAATAACAGGCAGGTGTTTCAGTAGGCGTTAGACCAGAGTCTGCACACCAAACGTGTTACATCAGTCGTGAACGTTGACATAATGTACATCCCGTTAAGTGCTACTGCATATAGGTAACACACGGTTGCAGGTACACAAGACTAAATAGTTGCAATCACTGACTGCAACATGATCGATATAATAAACAATAGTAAGTAGGTAAGTGGATTCATTCAGGTATGGATGCAGTTGCTCAAGTTGCCGTGCATGGCAGCTCAGGTGTAGATGATCTGGGATAGCCCAAAACCCCTTGAGTGACTTATTTCCGTTGTGATTCTAAATATCTAAATATCTAGATATTTCCAGTGAGATTTCTAAACCCATCTAGATATCATACATGACAGTACAAGCCGCCTAGACAGTAGCCTCAAATTCCAGACACATATACAACAAATTTTCAAGATGTTTTTTTAAGACAGTAGGCATACTATCAAAGATACGGTACTATGTTCACTCATCTACCCTTGTGTCACATTTGAAATTTGTGCATGGGGAACAACAATATCGAATCATCTAATGCCACTAATAACCCGGTAAAAGGCAGCAATCAAAATGATAAATTCCCACTCGCGACAGCATACTCCACCTCTGTTCAAAAGTCTAAATCTGCTCACCATTAAGAACATCCACACTTATTCATTACCTGGAGTTTACCTGGAGAGAGTTTCGGGGGTCAACGCCCCCGCGGCCCGGTCTGTGACCAGGCCTCCTGGTGGATCAGCCCCTGATCAACCAGGCTGTTGCTGCTGGCTGCACGCAAACCAACGTACGAGCCACAGCCCGGCTGATCAGGAACTGACTTTAGGTGATTGTCCAGTGCCAGCTTGAAGACTGCCAGGGGTCTGTTGGTAATCCCCCTTATGTATGCTGGGAGGCAGTTGAACAGTCTCGGGCCCCTGACACTTATTGTATGGTCTCTTAACGTGCTAGTGACACCCCTGCTTTTCATTGGGGGGATGGTGCATCGTCTGCCAAGTCTTTTGATTTCGTAGTGGGTGATTTTCGTGTGCAAGTTCTGTCTACTACATAAATAGAACAATACACCCAAACATAAACCCTCCACTCAAACTTCTCCTCAACCTTAACAGGACACACGACCATAACTCAAGACACAGATCTCTTTTTCACGTTCTCTGTGTCCATATCACACTTTGTAAAAACTTTATGCACATAAAGGGCCCCAAAATCTGGAATTCATTACCAGAACATATTAAAGTAACCCAGTCTGAAAATCAATTTAAGACTTCTAAAAAAAAACCACTTACTAGCCCAGAACTAAATCAATATTTAACATTACCAATAATTCTACCAATTACTTAACTCTTAAAACTTCAAGACAACATACAATAAATTGATTATCTTGTTTATTATACATTATAATACGACAAATTTGTAAAACCATAATGATTCAATATCGAAAAATTCAAATTCCAATGTTTCAGATGGCCTGATGGCCTGGTGGTTAACGCTCTCGCTTCACACGGCGAGGGCCTGGGTTCGATTCCCAGCCAGAGTAGAAATATTGGACGTGTTTCTTTCCACCTGTTGTCTATGTTCCCCATCAGTAAAATGGGTACCTGGGTGTTAGTGGACTGGTGTGGGTCGCATCCTGGGACACTGACCTAAGGAGGCCTGGTCACAGACCGGGCCGCGGGGGCGTTGACCCCCGGAACTCTCTCCAGATAAACTCCAGAAACTCATATTGTTAATCGTTGACTATAATTTATAACACTGATCCTTTCATTGCTTGTTAATTTTAAGTTAATTTTAAGCCTGCCCATAATGCTCTGCATACAAGGGACTTGTGGCATGTTCACCCAACTACTATAATTCCTTGAACAACTATGTACCATGTCCAGATAAACTATGAATATAAAGTGTGGATAGCCTAGCATAGCCTGAAAAAAAGAGATATGTAACTTATTTCTATTGAGGATCTAACCCATCTAGGTATAACTATATAAAAATAAGCTTAATTAAATGCAACATTGTGATTGTAACTGGTTTGGTGGATTAAAAATTAGCATATTACTGTTAAAGGATATTCGGAAGATTCTGGAATAGCTTAGTATAGTATACCGATTCTGGAATAGCTTAGTATAGTATACCGATTCCTAATACAGGCATAATAATCCATACTGAGAATAGCGGTACGCAGTACTTAAGAATACATGCCGAGATCCCTCCGAGTATTCCTTGGAGTATTTGAGAAGTTCCTGGGACCTGCGGTATTTTAAGTTGACAAATTAACGTATTTATTTCTTCTCTGTATTTAGAAGGCCACACATAATAGCAACATTCCGTATATGTATTGTCCACTATAGTAACGTAATCTCTCATGTCACATGACCTGTTCTCTACGTTCAGGAGAAGCTTAGACTTGGCTATTAAATCTTCTAGACTGCTACATCCTGTCTGTAAACTTGGAGGCCCTCATCTACCCTACCCCATACAGAATGGGGCATGGGGGAGTGGGTGAGTGGTGGCAGTCGGTCATACCCTCCCAAAACCTGAGAGGCTGGAGCTGGTGTCACCCACGCTAGTAAGATAAGATTTCGTTCGGATTTTTAATCCCGGAGGGTTAGCCACCCAGAATAACCTAGGAGGGTCAGTGCGTCATCTAGGACTGTCTTATTTCCACTGTGGTCCTCAATCTTGTCCCCCAGGATGCGACCCACACCAAGCGACTAACACCCTATTTGCTGCTAGGTGAAAAGGACAAGAGGTGTAAGGAAACACGTCGAAATGTTTCTACCCCGCCGGGAATCGAACCCGGGCCCTCCGCGTGTGAAGTGAGAGCTTTGCCAGCCAGGCCAGGTATACACAAATACAGTTACATAGATTATCATACATAGCAAATTTGTGGAGAACCTGGGATAACCTAAGTCAAAGCGACTTATTTCCATTAGGGTCCTTGCGTATTTCTACTGGGGTCCTTGATTATTTCCATTAGGGTCGTTGCGTATTTCCACTGGGGTCCTTGCTTATTTCCATTGGGGTCCTTGCGTATTTCCACTGGGGTCCTTGCTTATTTCCATTGGGGTCCTTGCTTATTTCCACTAGGGTCCTTGCTTATTTCCATTGGGGTCCTTGCTTATTTTCATTGGTGTCTTGCTTATTTCCATTGGTGTCCTTGCTTATTTGCACTGAGGTCTTTGCTTATTCCCTTTGGGGTCCTTGCTTATTTCCATTGGGGTCCTTGCTTATTTCCATTGGGGTCCTTGCTTATTTTCATTGGTGTCCTTGCTAATTTCCACTGGGGATCTTGCATATTTCCTTTGGGGTCCCTGCTTATTTCCACTGGGGTCCTTGCTTATTTCCACTGGAGCCCTTGCTTATTTCCACTGGGGTCCTTGCTTATTTCCACTGGGGTCCTTGCTTATTTCTATTGGTGTCCTTGCTTATTTTCACTGGGGTCCTTGCTTATTTTATTGGTGTCCCTGCTTATTTCCACGTGGGTCCTTGCTTATTTCCATTGGGGTTCTTGCTTATTTCCACTGGTGTCCTAGCTTATTTCCATTGGGGTCTTTGCTTATTTCAATTGGTGTCCTTGCTTATTTCCATTGGGATCCTTATTTCCATTGGTGTCCTTGTTTATTTCCACTGGGGTTCTTGCTTATTTCCATTGGGGTTCTTATTTCCATTGGAGTCCTTGCTTATTTCCATTGGAGTCCCTGCTTATTTCCATTGGTGTCCTTGCTTATTTCCATTGGAGTCCCTGCTTATTTCCATTGGTGTCCTTGCTTATTTCTATTGGGGTCCTTGCTTATTTCCACTGGGGTCCTTGCTTATTTCTATTGGTGTCCTTGCTTATTTCCACTGGGGTCCTTGCTTATTTCCATTGGGGTCATTGCTTATTTCCATTGGGGTCATTGCTTATTTCCATTGGGGGTCCTTGCTTATTTCCTCTGGTGTCCTTGCTTATTTCCATTGGGGTTCTTGCTTATTTCCATTGGTGTCCTTGCTAATTTCCATTGGTGTCCTTGCTTATTTTCATTGGCGTCCTACCAGTCTCTGAGAAAACTTCCCCTCATTTCTCCTGTTGCTACTCTTGCAACATTTCTGCTGTTGCTACTCTTGCAACATTTCTGCTGTTGCTACTCTTGCAACATTTCTGCTGTTGCTACTCTTGCAACATTTCTGCTGTTGCTACTCTTGCAACATTTCTGTTGTTGCTACTCTTGCAATATTTCTGCTGTTGCTACTCTTGCAACATTTCTGCTGTTGCTACTCTTGCAATATTTCTGCTGTTGCTACTCTTGCAACATTGCACTGCTCCTGATGTCGCAATGAAAGTAATTTAGCTAAAAGATTTCCACTTCCCC
The DNA here is from genome assembly GCF_038502225.1 of Cherax quadricarinatus. NCBI lineage: Eukaryota > Metazoa > Arthropoda > Malacostraca > Decapoda > Parastacidae > Cherax > Cherax quadricarinatus. The sequence continues at coordinate 8,889,276 of NC_091391.1, forward strand.
CGTGGCTTGCTTCGCATTGTTTGCATATCTATATCAAGCGGTGGCCCGCGGCCTGGTGGAGAAAACTCTCACTTCACACAATTAGGATCTAGGTTCGATTCCCAGCGAGGGTTGAAACACTGGGCGTCTATGTTCACCCATCAGTAAAATGGGTACCTGGGTGCTAGTGGACTGGTGTGGGTCACATCCTGAGACGAAATTTACCTGATTGGCCCGAAATGCTCTGCATAATTAGCGCTTTCTGTATAGTTGTATATCATTGTATAACTTGTATATATACTCGTAAAAATATATATTGAAAGAATTAAGAGTAAGACGGAGAATAGGATAGCAGATGAACAAGGAGGCTTTAGGAAAGGTAGGGGGTGTGTGGACCAAGTGTTTACAGTGAAACACATAAGTGAACAGTATTTAGATAAGGCTAAAGAGGTTTTTGTGGCATTTATGGATTTGGAAAAGGCGTATGACAGGGTGGATAGGGGGGCAATGTGGCAGATGTTGCAGGTGTATGGTATAGGAGGTAGGTTACTGAAAGCAGTGAAGAGTTTTTACGAGGATAGTGAGGCTCAAGTTAGAGTATGTAGGAAAGAGGGAGATTATTTCCCAGTAAAAGTAGGCCTTAGACAAGGATGTGTGATGTCACCGTGGTTGTTTAATATATTTATAGATGGGGTTGTAAGAGAAGTAAATGCGAGGGTCTTGGCAAGAGGCGTGGAGTTAAAAGATAAAGAATCACACAAAGTGGGAGTTGTCACAGTTGCTCTTTGCTGATGACACTGTGCTCTTGGGAGATTCTGAAGAGAAGTTGCAGAGATTGGTGGATGAATTTGGTAGGGTGTGCAAAAGAAAAAAATTAAAAGTGAATACAGGAAAGAGTAAGGTTATTAGGATAACAAAAATATTAGGTGGTGAAAGATTGGATATCAGATTGGAGGGAGAGAGTATGGAGGAGGTGAATGTATTCAGATATTTGGGAGTGGACGTGTCAGCTGATGGGTCTATGAATGATGAGGTGAATCACAGAATTGATGAGGGGAAAAGGGTGAGCGGTGCACTTAGGAGTCTGTGGAGACAAAAAAAACTTTGTCCTTGGAGGCAAAGAGGGGAATGTATGAGAGTATAGTTTTACCAACGCTCTTATATGGGCGTGAAGCATGGGTGATGAATGTTGCAGCGAGGAGAAGGCTGGAGGCAGTGGAGTTGTCATGTCTGAGGGCAATGTGTGGTGTGAATATAATGCAGAGAATTCGTAGTTTAGAAGTTAGGAGGAGGTGCGGGATTGCCAAAATTGTTGTCCACAGGGCTGAGGAAGGGTTGTTGAGGTGGTTCGGACATGTAGAGAGAATGGAGCGAAACAGAATGACTTCAAGAGTGTATCAGTCTGTAGTGGAAGGAAGGCGGGGTAGGGGTCGGCCTAGGAAAGGTTGGAGGGAGGGGGTAAAGGAGGTTTTGTGTGCGAGGGGCTTGGACTTCTAGCAGGCATGCGTAAGCGTGTTTGATAGGAGTGAATGGAGACAAATGGTTTTTAATACTTGACGTGCTGTTGGAGTGTAAGCAAAGTAACATTTATGAAGGGATTCAGGGAAACCGGTAGGCCGGACTTGAGTCCTGGAGATGGGAAGTACAGTGCCTGCACTCTGAAGGAGGGGTGTTAATGTTGCAGTTTAAAAACTGTAGTGTAAAGCACTCTTCTGGCAAGACAGTGATGGAGTGAATGATGGTGATTTTTTTTCTTTTTCGGGCCACCACCCTGCCTTGGTGGGAATCGGCCAGTGTGTTAATAATATATATATATATATATATATATATATATATATATATATATATATATATATATATATATATATATATATATATATATATATATATATATATATAATTTACCAAACTCCAGCAGGCAAGGGTTCGACCCTACGACACACTGTTGCGCCTCAACAGGCAGCACAATGTACATATCACCTTATCCACTCAGCCACTGTTCCTACAAAAAATCACGCACCCAGCAGAGCTAGGTGTTTTTCATGATCCGAGGACACCCGTGACAGTGATATGCTCAAGGATTAATTTCAGCCTTCTGTTTGAATACCCACCTCCACAAGCAGTCTATATAGCAATGAAACTTAAGTGACTTACTGTAACAATGAACCTATCGATTACTGCAAAGATTCGGCATATTTTCAATGATCATTCCATGAAATTCGTCTAAGACAGTGCGACATCTGGGGGAAGGGAAAGGGAAGAAATTTGGAGAGCTACGAGCTGGACTGTGAGAGTTTTTCCTTCTAGTGGCCTTGTGGGTAGCCTGCATGTAAGTCAAGCCATTTTCTCTGTGGAGGAGGTCTAGTTTCCACCCCTCCCTTCCCTGGCCTACCTCTCATGTCTCAGTTCTTAGATCTGTTTGTTCAAGTTTATTTAAGCACAGGTACTTTGGATTTTTTTAATTTTCCTGACTTTAGAGTATACAAATGTAAATAGATAATATATGGGTAAAATTGTGATGATGACTGGACCTTATAGAAATTTCTAGGACGGGAGGGAACTGGTGTCGCAGAGGAATACATAGGGAGAGACGCCGTCAATATGGCGATGTGGCTCAGGTTGTACAACTGTCTGAATAATCGGGCATCATCCAGGCCGAAAATTGTGTTATCGGCTGGACTCAAGGATTAGAACTTACTTTAATGCCCCCCGTTGTGGTAAATGTAAAAATTCCGTTCGAAACAACTATAATATGGTTGCGGCTATGAAAAAAACGAGGACGCCAAATTTTCGGTGCATCTTACCATATGTAATGTATGCTTACCCTTAATTAGTTTAATATATGGCCTTCACCACTGCATATATTTAATAGGAAAGAATTAGGATGTGATCTATCAACAATTATTGTGGCAAGTTAATGTCCAAAATTTGGTATTTGTACTTAGTGTGATCAAATTAAAGTGATGAGAAATTTTACCCAGTCTGTATACACCATACTTAATGTTAATTAATGTTGTGGACCCAGCAACACGTTTATTAATTTAGATCAAGAATCAACTTATACACTCCACATCATAATTTTCCAGTGTTACTGGAAAATGTCCATAAAATTATTATAGGTTCAACTTTGTGTGAGTGTTGTTTGGAGTGGGCATAGAAGGAGGTGCAGTTTCGCGACCCATTGTGCGTAAAGTAACATATCTCCGAGGTACAACTATCATCAGTAAGTGAAGTAACTCTAGTTGTACCTGGCCCAAATTATATGCATGTAAGAATTCAGGTTAATGCCTGTGAACCACATGCGCATAATTTCTCACAGGTACACTTACGTATGATTATGATACGTTGTGTAAATTACTTAAATTATTTAATTCCTGCATACTGTTTCATATTTCCATCATCTGTGTTCAAATGTGAGTATGCTGGAAATAATGGTTATATATAAACTGAAAGGACAGACACGAACTGCATTTGTCCACGAGGGACTCTCCCAGTATTTATGTATCCCCTGCTTATCTTCCTTTGGATAAGGGTACAAAATGAATGGAACATGGATATAATGCATATACAGTACCTACTTCTTATAAATTTTGCATCAGTTTAATTGGTAAACTTAAATTTTGTAATAAACTAAGACGTGCCTGATTGGTTGTTGTTGTTGTGGTGGTGTTGCTAAGGGCTACCAATCTGCAGGCATCCCACCCAATCTCTCCAATAACTTGCTTGTGTATTATGGTGTGCATTACTCTGGACACATTTAATAAAAAAAAAATTGTCATAGCAGGTAAAATGTGGAATGTGTTATATTGACATTTGCAACTGACAGCTGTTAACAGGTGACTGCTTGTTATGTGTAAATATACTGAAGCACAGGTACACAAGTACAATTATAATGTAAATTACCTAGTATAACCCCAAAAAAAGTCAAAGTAACTTTTATCCATTGCACATATATTGTACAGGATCACATGGGGCCTCCCAACACATTTCAAAATCAAGAAGCAATGACAACTACAGTGAATATGTTCTTCTTGGGCCAGGAATAGCTCATGATGCTTTACTATCCACTGTGTACAGTACTGCAGGGTAAGAGACAAAGGCACATTACAGAATTTCTCACTACTCCAGTACAACCTTCAACTTAATGCCTAATGGAAATTTAAGGACCCCTGTGAAAATAAGTCACTTTAAAATTTTGGGGGCTATTCTAGTTAGTTTACACTACATATGATAATTGTTCTTAGGTGTACCTGTGCCTACATGAACTTAAAAGCCTCAACCATCCACCTCAGTAAACAATCCTCACCTTTCACATTAGCCCAGTAGAGCCATACAATAAAAAAATATACATACACATGTACCTGTTAATGCCGGAAACTGGAACCGGAAACTGCAACCGGAAACTGGAACCGGAAACCGCAACCTGTAAACAAAGACAAGAGAGACAAGATTCATCACATTTACCAGACAATATTGCTGGGCGAGCCATACACTCCCTCTCCACTCTTCAAAATCATTGACATATACAACAGTTTAAGTATATTATTTCTGCAACATTTGTGGCTATAAGCAATGAATCAAAGATAATATATCATGACAATGAACAAAAAATTACATTATCATTATTTTTTTACGATTTGCAAACTTAAAAAAACGTTTGCCAATTATTTTTCGGATTTGTTGAGGCCAAGGAACGTAACCCTATTTTTCCCCTAATCTCATCAGTTTGTTTTACAATATTTCGTCTTGGACACAATTTTCAAGAACATAACTATGTTATTCGAGGGTCAACTGTATTATATACACGAACGTGAGTCAGGTCGTAATGGACAACTGTGAAATAAATAGTTAAGTTGACGGAGGGCTTGAATTGTGATCACGGATTAACAGGTTGAGCGCTTTGCCACTAAGCCTAACAGATCAACAGTAAAGTGCTGAACCTGTTAATCTCAAGATCTCATTTCGAGCCTAGTAATACCAGTTTGATGTCCTTGATGACACCTGGTTCCTGGTTCATGACCAGACAGGCATGAGGGTGCTGACGCACTTGAAAATTATACTTGACAACGGTTCTGGGTTGCTCCTGCCAAGGGAACGTTGTAAATTACTCTGTGAAGGAAAACGTCCAAGTGATGGGAATTTATATGTGTAAATTAGGGAAGTGTCGGTTGGAAGGGTAGTTAACTAGAATTAAGGAGAGTTCACCGCCTGCCACGCCATCTAGCGCATTTGCTTGGTAAACAGTGCGTCAGTTGTCATTCACTTCATTACGGTCTCCATATTGGTCCGGTAAGACGACTTTTGCTGGGTTGTTTATTTGTACTCAGGTGATTGTATTGACCATACATACAAATGACAATATTCAGCACCTGTTGTGGACCTTAGCCATTTGTGTTACTTTTCCAGAATGTATTATAATCCTATTTTTTGTATTATTCTTCTGGCCTGCCCCAGATGGGTGGTCAGCTTTGACAGAACATTGAGCAGCATGTGCAAAAAATTTAATTACATGATTTATTAGAGGTTTTTATGTGTTTCCTGGACACACCATCAACCAGCAACTCTTCCCCTACCTGCCGTGACTGGAACCTTCAATTCCAGTCTGTGCGACTGGAATTTCCTATTTAAGACGTCAGTACCATTAGAAGTAGTGGCCACTCTCCAGCACGTACAAGTCACAAGACCAACATTCACTTAATCACCAAGCACCGTATGCGGCATCACTGACACATTCCACCAGTCACCACTCTACCACCAGCCTACACTCGACCACCAGCCTACACTCGACCACCAGCCTACACTCGACCACCAGCCTACACTCGACCACCAGCCTACACTCGACCGCCAGCCTACACTCGACCGCCAGCCTACACTCGACCGCCAGCCTACACTCGACCGCCAGCCTACACTCGACCGCCAGCCTACACTCTACCGCCAGCCTACACTCTACCGCCAGCCTACACTCTACCGCCAGCCTACACTCTACCGCCAGCCTACACTCTACCGCCAGCCTACACTCTACCGCCAGCCTACACTCTACCGCCAGCCTACACTCTTCCGCCAGCCTACACTCTTCCGCCAGCCTACACTCTTCCGCCAGCCTACACTCTTCCGCCAGCCTACACTCTACCGCCAGCCTACACTCTACCACCAGCCTACACTCTACCACCAGCCTACACTCTACCACCAGCCTACACTCTACCACCAGCCTACACTCTACCACCAGCCTACACTCTACCACCAGCCTACACTCTACCACCAGCCTACACTCTACCACCAGCCTACACTCGACCACCAGCCTACACTCGACCACCAGCCTACACTCGACCACCAGCCTACACTCGACCACCAGCCTACACTCGACCACCAGCCTACACTCGACCACCAGCCTACACTCTACCGCCAGCCTACACTCTACCGCCAGCCTACACTCTACCGCCAGCCTACACTCTACCGCCAGCCTACACTCTACCGCCAGCCTACACTCTACCGCCAGCCTACACTCTACCGCCAGCCTACACTCTACCGCCAGCCAACACTCTACCACCAGCCTACACTCTTCCACCAGCCTACACTCTTCCACCAGCCTACATTCTACCACCAGCCTACACTCTACCACCAGCCTACACTCTACCACCAGCCTACACTCTACCGCCAGCCTACACTCTACCGCCAGCCTACACTCTACCGCCAGCCTACACTCTACCGCCAGCCTACACTCTACCGCCAGCCTACACTCTACCGCCAGCCTACACTCTACCGCCAGCCTACACTCTACCGCCAGCCTACACTCTACCGCCAGCCTACACTCTACCGAAAGCCTACACTCTACCGCCAGCCTACACTCTACCGCCAGCCTACACTCTACCGCCAGCCTACACTCTACCGCCAGCCTACACTCTACCGCCAGCCTACACTCTACCGCCAGCCTACACTCTACCGCCAGCCTACACTCTACCGCCAGCCTACACTCTACCGCCAGCCTACACTCTACCGCCAGCCTACACTCTACCGCCAGCCTACACTCTACCGCCAGCCTACACTCTACCGCCAGCCTACACTCTACCACCAGCCTACACTCTACCACCAGCCTACACTCTACCACCAGCCTACACTCTACCACCAGCCTACACTCTACCACCAGCCTACACTCTACCTCCAGCCTACACTCTACCACCAGCCTACACTCTACCACCAGCCTACACTCGACCACCAGCCTACACTCGACCACCAGCCTACACTCGACCACCAGCCTACACTCGACCACCAGCCTACACTCTACCGCCAGCCTACACTCTACAGCCAGCCTACACTCTACCGCCAGCCTACACTCTACCGCCAGCCTACACTCTACCGCCAGCCTACACTCTACCGCCAGCCTACACTCTACCGCCAGCCTACACTCTACCGCCAGCCTACACTCTACCGCCAGCCTACACTCTACCGCCAGCCTACACTCTACCGCCAGCCTACACTCTACCGCCAGCCTACACTCTACCGCCAGCCTACACTCTACCGCCAGCCTACACTCTACCGCCAGCCTACACTCTACCGCCAGCCTACACTCTACCGCCAGCCTACACTCTACCACCAGCCTACACTCTACCACCAGCCTACACTCTACCACCAGCCTACACTCTACCACCAGCCTACACTCTACCACCAGCCTACACTCTACCACCAGCCTACACTCTACCACCAGCCTACACTCTACCACCAGCCTACACTCTTCCACCAGCCTACACTCTACCACCAGCCTACACTTTACCACCAGCCTACACTACCACCAGCCTACACTACCACCAGCCTACACTACCACCAGCCTACACTACCACCAGCCTACACTACCACCAGCCTACACTACCACCAGCCTACACTACCACCAGCCTACACTACCACCAGCCTACACTACCACCAGTCACCACCATATACCACACTGCTGTACCACCATTAGAGAAGACCATCATACCCTAGAATAAATACTTTCTTGATTCAACAGATCCTTTTTTATTTACGTCAATCAAATTTATTTATCTATTAACCTCTTCGTTAATTAATTTATACATTTTCAAATAACGATATTTTGGTAACACAGAGTCTGGTAAATCCCTGACATATTCCATCATCGGATTTGTGGATTAGGTGTGAATTTTCTCCAGTAACGTGGTTGTGAGCAGAGAATTGTTGCAGCTAATATTACGTGGGCTGTGTTTTGTAGTTTCGGAATTGTTGGTTAATTGTGAGCTGTGAATTGTTCTTGCAACTTTATTGCAAGTTATCTGTGAATTATTCCAGTCACGATATTGTGGATTAAATTCGAATTGCTTCATTGGAATTATTAGTTATTTGTTCAAGCTATGGTACTGAGTCAGGAATTATTTCAGTGACGATGCTGTAGGTTAGCTGTGATTTGTTCCACCTCAGGTACGATAGTTTGTCTTTAAATTAGCAGTTAATTATTCCAGTTACAATATGTGCTGTGAATTGTTCCAAAAATGGGACTGAGTGTTGCATATTGTTCCATCCACAATTTAGCTGATTTGTTGCGAATTGTTCTAACAATTTGTTTTGCGTTTCTTTTTTAACGGTTTTGTTAGTTTAGAATTACTCAGGTATGAATTATTTAAGTTATGGTATTGTCTGTTGTGAATTGTTTCAATTATTCTCTTCTAATTTCAGTCACACCAATATCCTACAGTACACCTGGAGTATACCTGGAGAGGGTTTCTGGGGTCAACGCCCCCTCGGCCCGGTCTGTGACCAAGCTCACGGTGGATTAGGACCTTATCAACTAGGGTGTTACTGCTGGCCTCACGTAAACTGACGTAGGAACCACAGCCCGGCTGGTCAGGTACTGACTCTAGGTGTCTATCAAGCTCACTCTTGAAGACAGCCAGGGGTCTATTGGTAATCTCCTTTATGAATGCTAGGAGGCAGTTGAACAGTCTTGGCCCCATGAGACTTATTGTGTTGTCACTTAGCGTACTCATGGCTCCCCCGTTTTTCAATGGGGGACCTTGTACTGCCTGTCGATTATAATCAAATAAAGCGCTAAACCGACAAGGGTCATGCAGTGCTGCGGGGCAGAAAATAATGCCGGGTCTATAAACAGCTAGTTGGAAAGGGAATCGGAGGTGAGGGAAAACAAGGGCTGGAAGGGACGCTAAGGGCTATACGTCAAAGTTTGTATTGTAAAGCAGCTGCTGACAAGAAGTTAATTATTATTATAATCAAGGGGGAAGCGCTAAACCCGTAGGATTATACAGCGCCCAGGGGAGGGGGGATGTGGAAGGCATTCAGGCTTAATTCGGGGAACTGGAGCACAGATCCAATTCCCTAAATCAAGAGCCCCTCACCAACATCAAGGAACCTTCCATGAGGGGACAAGAAGTCAAAAAGTGAACATAAGTCGAAGTCAGGACCATCATCGAGGAGCGGAGATGAAAACCAGTAGAGCGGCGGCGACGGTGGAGGTAAGTTCTCCGAGCTCACTGGTAAACCGGATAAGAACATAAGGAGCACTGCAGCAGGCCTACTGGCCCATGCCAGGCAGGTCCAAGTCTCCTACAGGCTTAAGCCATTGCCCTAACCTAGTCAGGTCAAAATACTAGCCACAAGAAAGTGACAAACCGAAAGAGTGACTCAACAATAGGGTATCGTTCCATGGGTAAGGGGAGCATGGCCGAAGGGAGTGCAATCTCTTGAGTACGGCAATGGTGGCAAGTAGACTGCCACAAATCCAAACGTGGTTTAATAGAATTCATTTGTTATGGTGGATATCCGACCACCATTACCAACGGTTGTGAAGACGGGTAGAGATGACGGTAAAAGAGTCTCTGAATAGAATGTCTCTATAGGAAACCCGAAGATCAAGTACTGCTGACAAATAACACCGTCTTTGTTCTTGCTAGCTGCACGAGGCAGCAAAAGCTGAATACGAAGTACCAGCAGATGAAGGGAATCAAATTGTTTAATAGCTTGTAAAGTGCTGAAGGAATCCGAAGCAATCACAAACGCCGATGGAGACATACAATATGGAGAAGCACTATTAGGATGGTATGTAACTCGGCTGTAAAAATACTAGCCGAGTCTAACAAACGATCCCGGACAACATCGTCAGAAGATTTAGAACGATCTGTATAAACGGCAACGGCATGAACAGGAGACTGGAAATGATCCAGAAAAAGAGAGCTAGAAGCTGTGTAGGTATGAGAGCTTTGGCACAGGGAAGTAGGGAAGAAAAGACACGAACCATCGGAACATCTCAAGGGGGAAGGGAAAAGGCAGACGCTACATGAACATACAAGGAAGGCAACTGGAGAGAAGACCAGAGTGAAGACGAAGAGAAAATAGACAGAGTAAGCAGAGGTGCTGATCAAATAATGGACCTCTACTAACGTCGGAGACCAACCTATTCAAAGAAGGAACATGAAGGTCATGTGTGCCGACAGAATAGCGAAGCAACAATCGCCTCGGCTTTCAACAGGGGATGAACAAAAGGCACCAAGGTATAAATGTAAACCATGATGATTTGCAGGAGAAGCCGCAGAATAGAGTTGGTCTCCATAATTCAGCTTCAACAAAACTAGGGCAGAATGCAAACGAAGGAGAATCCTGCAATCCGCCCCCCATGATCGATGGGCAAGAATTTTAAGGAGGCTAAGCTGACCATATCAACCTGCTTTCAAAGAGGAAATATAAGATTTCCAGATCAACCATTGATTGAACAGAAGGCCAAGAAACTTGTCCGTTTCACAGTCTGTGTAAGTACAATGGAATATGTGGGAAAATTGGACGTCTAGGGAAAAGTAATGAAATGGGTTATCGCAATAGAAAGCTTAAATGCATGAGAAGTGGCCCAATGAGACACACAGTCAATCGCATCCTGAAGGGAGGCCACTACCAGGCGGCAATCAGTGCCTGCATAAACTATAGCAAAGTCATCCACATAAAGCGACGACCAAGTGTGTGATTGAAGAATGGACGGTAGATTATCTATAGCTAAGAGAAAATGGATAGTGTTAAGGACACAACCTTGTGGGATTCCCTCGTCCTGAACAAAATCCGAGGGAAAGCGATGTACTAACACCGACACGAAAATGTTTTTCAGATAAGAAAGTAGATTACCACAGAGGTCTAAGGAGGTGACTAAGATGTTATACCTCCAAGTGGTGTCATATGCTATCTCGAGATGAAAAAAGACTGCCATAATTAAGTGTTTATTAGCAAAGGCATTTCGCACATATGTATCTAAGTGGAGCAAGGGATCCAGAGTAGAGCGGCCCTTGCAAAAGCCATATTGGTGAGGAGCAAGACTATCGTGAGTCTCCAAATACCATATCAGACGTTTATTCACCAATCATTCCATCACCTTGCAGACTACACTGGTCAGAGCAATGGGACGATAGTGAGAGGTATCAAGCCCCGAAGTGCCTGGCTTGCAAAATGGCAGTACAATGGCAGATTTCCATTGTTGAGGGAGAACCTCCTCGCCTCCAAACAAGACTGAAAAGGCGCAAAAGGACTATAAAGGCTGTAGAATGCAGATGCTGTAGCATACGGATATGAATATCATCAGGCCCAGCTGCCGATGACCGGTAAGCAGAAAGTGTGGATTCTAGCTCTAAGAGAGTAAATGGCTCCATCCCATTAGAAGAAACATCCAAGGGTGATTGCTCCATGGCTGACTTAGAAACGCGAAACAAGGGACTAAGTTGAGGCCCTTGCGAGACACGCACAAGATAGTTCCCGATTTCTGTAGCAACTTCAAGAGGTTCTGCAACACTGACACCAGCAAACCACAAGAGCTGGGTCCGGAGTGTACTTGCCACACAACTTCCGTATCTTCCAAACCATACACATAGGGGAAGCCAAGATAATGGTAGAAACGTAGTCTTGCCAACAAATGCGTTTAACGTTGCGTATTACGCAGCAAGCGACTGTTCCCGCCCGCTGAAAATCCGTAAGACAATCTTTGGTCCAATTATATCCATAATGGCGCCATGCAGCACGTTTTAAGCTCACTACACAGGCATACGCAGGAGACCACCAAGGCACATATGTCTGAGAATGCCTGTTCGAGGTTTGAGGAATGGAACACGACACTGCATTCAAAACTAAGGTCGAAAACTGGTGCACCAGCTCATCAGTAGAGGATAAAGAATGATCTCCACAAAAAGCGGTAAGGCGAGAGTATAAATCTCAGATCACTCGTCTAAACTGCCAGTGAGGGCTATGAGGAGGTCGAGAATACGTAGAAGATGTAAGAAGAATAGGAAGTTGGTCACTGTCGTGCAAATCCGGGAGAACAGACCAAGCGTAATCAAGTGCAATTGACGAGGAGCAGATAGATAAATCACTGCAAAAGACTGAGTGCCAGTCAAAATGGGTGGGAGCATCCATATTTAAAACATGAAGAGCATGAGAAGTGAGAAGAGTCCAACTAATCAACATGAGTCACAGTGGGACCCTCGCCAAAGATGATGAGTATTGATACCACCAAACAAGATGGCGGCTGAAGAGATCAAGAACACAACATCGAAGATACAGAATGCACAGGAAGGGTAGAGATATAGAGAGCAAACTATATACAACCTGTGCAAAAGATAAGGACTACAGTATAATGCAGAGGAGATCGAACCAAGACCTACTGAGACGGTATTCCAACGTTCACAAGAAGCACACATTTAAAGGTTTCATCAGGAAGGGGATCAGAAGAATGCAACAGCACAGCCCGAAATGGGATGGATAACAGCTGAACGAACTTAAAGGTTCTTGTAACCAGACACTTACTGGGGAAAACTGGGAGAGCACCACCTGGAGCTCTCCCCATTACCCCTGAGACCACGAATATTTCATTGTAAATCAGGCATTATTCACAAAAACCGATATTCCAACAATTAGAAGCGATAAAAATCTATGGGCAAGTAGGATTAGTGTGTGGAGGCAATGGAAAGTGAGTAATCAGGGAAGAATCGGAATGTTGTGAAGATTGCTGCAAGGTGTCCTTCGAGGGTTTCGTCTCCGCAATATAATCGGGGATGGCTTTAAATGTTTCAGCCGATACCATGACTTTGGAGACAGGTGAGAGAGGGAGGGAAGTATGAACCTGGGGAAATACGCAGGCAAAGAGAGAAGAGACCTCTGGGGAAACAGAATAGATATGAGTCTGAAAAGGGGTTAAAGAAGCCTGGTAGGGAACAGAAGAAGAGGGGATTTCACAAGGGATGGTGAACCGCTAGAAAGGGGGTGAGAACTAGGCTCCGAGGCCAAAAAGGAGAGATGTTGAGGAATTGTAAGCACCAAAAGAATGCGAAGAGACTTAAACTTAGGGAATGGGTTCAACTGGGCTGGTGAGAGGCGCAAAGTAGGTGCAGGCGTGCGAGGTTTTACAGAAATAGAAACTAGCGGGCGAGATGATGGAGGATATGTAGTAAGAGGTAAAGAGGCAGGAGTTTCAGAGGACAAAACTGCAAAAGAATTAGAGATCGGGGTAACCCCAGAAGACACAGCATCAGAGGAGCTGGTTGAGGGGGGACGCCGAGGCTGGAAGTCTCGTAGCTACGGAAGATTCCCCTGGAGGCGGGGCCAAGAAACAACCATAGCAGAAGGCTTTTACTCTCCTTAAGACAACGGATTTCACTTTCTTTAAGATAAACTTGACATCAGCGGTAAAAAGAAGGGCGAACTTCATTGAAATTAAGACAAGTGAGGGAAGACTGCAAGATGTATTGGCATGATCTGCGGCACTGCAGACTGGCCACTCCGCTGCAGACCTGCAGTATCTAGCTGGAGGTCCGAAGCGCCATCAATTTCGACGGTGTTGGGGTATAGGGACCATCTTATGGACTCTTAGGCGATGTCCTACGATATAAATGGAGGATAAAACCTCATGGCAAAGATTAAACAGGAGATGTTACTGGGAGAGTGCCTCTGCGTGCTGGCGGGCAGGACATACATATCCAGTTGAGACTCGGAAGGTCCTGGAGGACTAATTGCTGTAAAATATCGTTACCACAAGGCAGAAAATCACAATGTGCAATGGTATGCGGTAAAACCACCGTACCACCACCGTGCATGTGAACTGTGATAGAAACGTTATTAATAGAAGAAGGGTAAGATTAAGCTTGGCACTCATTCAGAGCCGTAACAATGCAAGGACCACTCTGAAGAGCGCGAAAGGATATATTTTAGCCATCAATATGATGGCTAAAATATAACAGTTCGATATAACAGTAGAAGTCAGTTGTAAGGAACAGGACTTCGCCCACTGTGTACTTGTAAATGTGGTACGCAAAGGAAGCGTATGTTGTAGGTGGAATGAGCAGAAATCGGAGGAACGTTGTTAGCAAATGGTCTGGGACGTTTAAACCAGTAGTGTTCACGTTGCGCCTGACGTAGCAGTGTTCACGTTGTGCCTGACGTAGCAGTGTTCACATTACGCCTGACGTAGCAGTGTTCACGTTGTGCCTGACGTAGCAGTGTTCACGTTACGCCTGACGAAGCAGTGTTCACGTTGTGCCTGATGTAGCAGTGTTCACGTTGCGCCTGACGTAGCAGTGTTCACGTTACGCCTGACGTAGCAGTGTTCACGTTAAGCCTGACGTAGCAGTGTTCACGTTAAGCCTGACGTAGCAGTGTTCACGTTACGCCTGACGTAGCAGTGTTCACGTTACGCCTGACGTAGCAGCATTCACGTTACGCCTGACGTAGCAGCATCTACACACATCCTAAGAATACCATCCAACTTCTAAACACACACAGCTGGAGTTTACCTGGAGGGTGTTTCAGGGGGCAACGCCCCCGCGGCCCGGTCTGAGACCAGGCCTCGTGGTGAATCAGGGTCTGATCAACCAGGCTGTTACTGACGTACAAACCACAGCCGGGTTGGTCATGCACATTTTTATTAACACATCGGAAGTCTCCCACCAAGGCAGGGTGGCCAGAAAAAAGAAAAACTTTCACCATCATTCACTCCATCACTGTCTTGCCAGAGGCTCACTTACACTATAGTTATAAAACTGCAACATTAACAAACGACGGTGAGAGTTTGAATCCAGTCAGGAAAGGCATTCTCCAGGAATTTAATCGATTCCACCAATACAATTTTTTTTTAACAATTTTAGTAAAATTTCGAATTTGCAGCTCCTGGGCCGAGACTCGGGGGCAACATCGTGTTTATAGACCACCACTACTGTTCTGAAGCCGATTAGAAACATTCTAATCACTAGTTATTTAATAAAATTGGGACTTAAACCTCCGATTAATGAATCTTGCGGTCAATAATGAATCTTGCGGTCAATAATGAATCTTGCGGTCAATAATGAATCTTGCGGTCAATAATGAACCTTGAGGTCAATAATGAACCTTGAGGTCAATAATGAACCTTGAGGTCAATAATGAACCTTGTGGTCAATAATGAACCTTGAGGTCAATAATGAACCTTGTGGTCAATAATGAACCTTGTGGTCAATAATGAACCTTGAGGTCAATAATGAACCTTGAGGTCAATGAATCTTGCGGTCAATAATGAACCTTGAGGTCAATAATGAATCTTGAGGTCAATAATGAACCTTGAGGTC
Source organism: Cherax quadricarinatus (assembly GCF_038502225.1). Taxonomy (NCBI): domain Eukaryota; kingdom Metazoa; phylum Arthropoda; class Malacostraca; order Decapoda; family Parastacidae; genus Cherax; species Cherax quadricarinatus. The sequence continues at coordinate 8,904,836 of NC_091391.1, forward strand.
AATAATGAATCTTGCGGTCAATAATGAACCTTGAGGTCAATAATGAACCTTGAGGTCAATAATGAACCTTGAGATCAATAATGAACCTTGAGGTCAATAATGAACCTTGAGGTCAATAATGAACCTTGAGGTCAATGAACCTTGAGGTCAATAATGAACCTTGAGGTCAATAATGAACCTTGAGATCAATAATGAACCTTGAGGTCAATAATGAACCTTGAGATCAATAATGAACCTTGAGGTCAATAATGAACCTTGAGGTCAATAATGAACCTTGAGATCAATAATGAACCTTGAGATCAATAATGAACCTTGAGGTCAATAATGAACCTTGAGATCAATAATGAACCTTGAGGTCAATAATGAACCTTGAGGTCAATAATGAACCTTGAGGTCAATGAACCTTGAGGTCAATAATGAACCTTGTGGTCAATAATGAACCTTGAGGTCAATAATGAACCTTGTGGTCAATAATGAACCTTGAGGTCAATAATGAACCTTGAGGTCAATAATGAACCTTGTGGTCAATAATGAACCTTGAGGTCAATAATGAAATGTTCGGTCAATAATGAACCTTGAGGTCAATAATGAAATTTTCGGTCAATAATGAACCTTGCGGTATATAATGAACCTTGAGGTCAATAATGAACCTTGAGGTCAATAATGAACCATGAGGCCAATAATGAACCTTGCGGTCAATAATGAACCTTACAGTCAATGAACCTTGCGGTCAATAATGAACCTTGCGGTCAATAATGAACCTTGAGGTCAATAATGAACCTTACGGTCAATGAACCTTGAGGTCAATAATGAACCTTGCGGTCAATAATGAACCTTGCGGTCAATAATGAACCTTGAGGTCAATAATGAAACTTGAGGTCAATAATGAACCATAAGGTCAATAATGAACCTTGAGGTCAATAATGAAACTTGAGGTCAATAATGAACCTTGCAGTCAATAAGGAACCTTGAGGTCAATAATGAACCATAAGGTCAATAATGAACCTTGCGGTCAAAAATCAACCTTGCGGTCAATAATGAACCTTGCGGTCACTAATAAACCTTGCGGTCAATAATGAACCTTGAGGTCAATAATGAACCTTGAGGTCAATAATGAACCTTGCGGTCACTAATAAACCTTGCGGTCAATAAGGAACCTTGAGGTCAATAATGAACCTTAAGGTCAATAATGAACCTTGCGGTCAATAATGAATCTTTCTGTCAATAATGAACCTTGCGGTCAATAATGAACCTTGCGGTCAATAATGAACCTTGCGGTCAATAATGAACCTTGCGGTCAATAATGAACCTTGCGGTCAATAATGAACCTTGCGGTCAATAATGAACCTTGCGGTCAATAATGAACCTTGCGGTCAATAATGAACCTTGCGGTCAATAATGGACCTTGCGGTCATTAATGGACCTTGCGGTCATTAATGAACCTTGCGGTCAATAATGAACCTTGCGGTCAATAATGAACCTTGCGGTCCGCGGGTTTCAACGTTTGCAATTTTTTAATTATTTTACTCTGAGGTCCGGGGATCTATCCCCCGGTACGGCTGAAAAACATAAAGATGTGTTTCCATAAGACACCTGTTGTCCGTGTTCAACTAGCAGTAAAATAGGTACCTGGGTGTTAGTGGACTGATGTGGGTGGCATCCTGGGTGTTAGTGGACTGGTGTGGGTCGCATCCTGGGTGGTGGTGGAGTGGTGTGGGTCGCATCCTGGGTGCTAGTGGACTGGTGTGGGTCGCATCCTGGGTGGTGGAGTGGTGTGGGTGGCATCCTGGGTGTTAGTGGACTGGTGTGGGTCGCATCCTGGGTGGTGGAATGGTGTGGGTGGCATCCTGGGTGTTAGTGGACTGGTGTGGGTCGCATCCTGGGTGGTGGAATGGTGTGGGTGGCATCCTGGGTGTTAATGGACTGGTGTGGGTCGCATCCTGGGTGGTGGTGGAGTGGTGTGGGTCACATCCTGGGTGTTAGTGGACTGGTGTGGGTCGCATCCTGGGTGTTATTGGACTGGTGTGAGTCACATCCTGGGTGTTATTGGACTGGTGTGGGTCACATCCTGGGTGTTAGTAGACTGGTGTGGGTCACATCCTGGGTGTTAGTAGACTGGTGTGGGTCACATCCTGGGTGTTAGTGAACTGGTGTGGGTCACATCCTGGGGACAAAACTGACCTAATTTGCGGGAAATGCTCAGCATAACAAGCGGCTTTCTATATAGTAGCATGTCACTGATTTCAGCTATGGTCTGTATACCTTGTACATGTACTTGTATACCTTGTACATGTACTTGTATACCTTGTACATGTACTTGTATACCTTGTTCATGTACTTGTATGCCTTGTACATGTACTTGTATGCCTTGTACTTGTATACCTTGTGCATGTACTTGTATACCTTGTGCATGTACTTGTATACCTTGTGCATGTACTTGTATACCTTGTACATGTACTTGTATACCTTGTACATGTACTTGTATACCTTGTACATGTACTTGTATACCTTGTACATGTACTTGTATACCTTGTACATGTACTTGTATACCTTGTACATGTAATTGTATACCTTGTACATGTACCTGTATACCTTGTACATGTACCTGTATACCTTGTACATGTACCTGTATACCTTGTACATGTACTTGTATACCTTGTACATGTACTTGTATACCTTGTACATGTACTTGTATACCTTGTACATGTACTTGTATACCTTGTTCATGTACTTGTATGCCTTGTACATGTATACCTTGTGCATGTACTTGTATACCTTGTGTATGTACTTGTATACCTTGTGCATGTACTTGTATACCTTGTACATGTACTTGTATACCTTGTACATGTACTTGTATACCTTGTACATGTACTTGTATACCTTGTACATGTACTTGTATACCTTGTACATGTACTTGTATACCTTGTACATGTAATTGTATACCTTGTACATGTACCTGTATACCTTGTACATGTACCTGTATACCTTGTACATGTACCTGTATACCTTGTACATGTACTTGTATACCTTGTACATGTACTTGTATACCTTGTACATGTACTTGTATACCTTGTACATGTACTTGTATACCTTGTACATGTACTTGTATACCTTGTACATGTACTTGTATACCTTGTACATGTACTTGTATACCTTGTACATGTACTTGTATACCTTGTACATGTACTGGTAGAAATAAAGATTTTTATTACTATAGACAAATTTGCCCACACAAGGAAATTTTAAGAGTATTCTGGGCGTAGACTGAATCAGTCATTAAATGCTGTAACCGTACAGAAAAGGCAATTGAAAATTATTTAAGGATTTAACAAGAATAAAGATGTTAGTATTATACACCAAAAAAAAATGAAATCTGGTCCCCAGTGGAAATACGTCATTTCGTCTGACTTTTTTGGGTTATCCTGGTGCGTAATTTGCACATGTTACTTTCAATAACAGCACTGCGACTAGCCGGGGGATCAAACCCGTGTTGTTTTAGCCTGCCTCATGGTGAGCGAAAATTCACGAGGCTCTAACCCACTGGATCACACATTCCTACAAAGATCACGCACCCTGCAGAGTTAGGTGTTGTACCGTTTTCCGAGGACATACGATGGTTTGGGTTCCTAAGAGCTAATTTAATTTTACTCCTCGTTTGGTGTACTAGCCTTCACAAGCAGTATGTATATATAGTATAGTAACCACGAACGAATGGTATTTAATCAATAACAACACTGTAATACATACAAGTAAAGTTGTGTATAAGGGAAGATTCGACCAGATGGCGGCTGTGGAAGTTAGAAGTAGGGAAGACAGTTTTAGCAGAAGACCAGTCAATAGGATGACTGTGATCTTCGACATGACAGAAAAGAGCATTGTTAGTGTCGACAAGCCTAACACTACTTTTGTGTTCTCTGAAACTTCCACTCTTCATAATTCATTTTCCTGTCTTGGCTACCCTTCCCATTTCATAGACTCTGCCTTCCCATGGTCTAAATGAACTTTTCTCCGAAACTCTCTACTCCTGGGAACTCTCATGTCCTCTGCCTTCCCTACATTTCTTCTCTTTTTGATCTCAACTCTCTCCATTCCTTAGACATCAGACTTCTCGCCAGACTAACACTCTTCGCAATAATCAAGTTCATACCTCTCCTCCCTCTAGAAATGCGCCTGGTATTTACTCTTTCTTGTTCCTCCTTTCCTCTTCAGTACTTAGGAGAAACTGGCCGATCTCTTTCTGACAGACTCAGAGAGCACAAAAGTAGCATTAGGCCTGCCAACACCAACAATGCTCTTTTCTGTCATGTAAGAGATCACAGTCGCCGTCTGGTTGAATCCTCCCTTACACACAACTTTCCTTGTATGAATCTTATTCCTGGCTTTGTCTCTGTAGATGCCTTCCTTTCCCATTACATTGTAAAATGCTCCAGACTTCAGGACAGCCATAACTTAACCTGATTCTTTTTTCCCATTCTTCCTTTCCTCTTCCTACTTTCTCCTTTGGGCTTTCTTCTGCCTTGGGTATTTTGTCCCTCTGTGTTCTTGATTCTACCCTTTGTGGGCTCCAGTTCCCTTGCAGTGCTCCTCTCCTTAGTATTCGACTGACTCCATTACTACTACTACTACTACTACTGCTACTACTAACTACTACCTCTCTTGTCCAGTCCCTGTCTGCTGGTCTATGTATACTCCCTCCTCTCCTTTTTGTTAACGTGACTTTGTCGTCGTAAGCTCCTCTCTTCTATGTGCGGCTTATTTGTGTACAGAACCTTTCAGAATGAAAGGAATGAGTTCAACAGTTTCAGGGAGGTGTGAATTTTTTAGGAGTGATGAAAAAGGAAAACTGAAAAATTATGAAAAAGTATTTTTGCTGAAAAATAGTGCATAATTCTGGCAACATGTTGATGTAATTAGGTTGTTTCTAACGTATTTCTAGGTATACTTTTCCAAAAATATAATTTTTGTTCTTGCTGTCAACAAAAAGACATGATGGAAATTCATGTTTTTTTTTCCAAAAATTACGATTTTTTATGATTGTTTCATCCTAAATACACCATAATGCAACATCTCTGAGGACTCCATTCGCCTGTGAGCTGTCAACATGTGTTGAGGTGTCCTACATACTGAAATGTGGCGCGCCGTGACCGTAGAGTTTTACGGAAACATAATATACGTATAACTCAGGAATGAGTCGACATTTTCCATTTTTGGCGAAAAGTACTCATAGGAATGTCATTATTTTGGGCACACGTTATTCAGTAATGATGGTTCTACTAGTATGTACAGGGGATTTGTGATATTTTTTACCTCTTTGTTTTTATTAATTTTTTTCCCCCCGAAAAATCGTTAAAAAAATAAACTTTAAAATTTTTTTATTATGCAATCTATTGACATTCTCGCTCAAATGGGGTTAGTACCAAGACTATCTAGTCCTTATCTATCCTCTAATGTCAACTAGAGCATTATACACCTATTTTTTTCTATCTCTTAAGGCCAAAAGTCACTACAAACACAGTATATAGGCTTCAAATGTTGCTTAAATCACTGTAAAAATTTAATTGAAATTGGACGAAAAATAAAAATAAATGATTTTTCCAGCACCTCCTTGAAATCATAGATATCCTGCAGATGTCAATTGTTCCAAGAATCTGGCCTTAGTTACCATACAGAAGTGTGAAAAATTTGAATCCGACTGTACACCTGCAGTCTACCTGGAGGGTATTCTGGAGGTAAACACCCACACGGCCTGGTCCATGACCAGGCTGCCCTGCTGCCTGGTCATGGACTGGGTCATATAGCGCTGCAGTAAAAATTGAAGGCAGAAAAAACACATTTAATTCTGGCCACTATTTAAGGGTCTCCCTCCGGGGATACCTAAACATGGCAAATTAAGACAGACTCACTCTAAATCTAATTCAAACACTTCCACCGATTTTGAAGCTAAACTAACTGTCGCAAGCTTAATATGCTCGCGTAATCAGAAGTGGCAGTTTCAGTCTATCAGCACTGACTGGTTAATCAGATGCAACCACTCATGGAATCGTAATAACACAACTGGAAACAAACCACTATACTGGTGGGGTTGTATCTCAGGACAAGTGAGTGGTAAGACTTCAGGCCAGTGCATAAGACACTGAGAAAGCTGGTTTAGTGGCTTACACAATGGCCTGGAGTTCTAACCCCACTAGTACCGTGGTTAGTTTCCAGTCGTGTTACTGCAATTTCGTAAGCTCAACAGCTTTCGTTATACAGCACCTTCATATATCAGATGTTTCCAGAATATGGTCCTAGTTATCGTACTCTAACACTGAAAACTTCTATCAAATGTTTCCAGAATATCGTCCTAGTTATCGTACTCTAACACTGAAACTTAAAATCTGTCAAATAAGATTTTTACGTTTTATGATTATAATGAAGGGGAAGCGCTAAACCCGTAGGATTATACAGCACCTGGGTGGGGTGGAAGGCATTCAGGCACAGATTCAATTCCCTAGATCAAGAGCCCCTCATCATCAAGGAACCTCCCTTGAGGGGTTGCATGTTTCAGGAAAATAAAAGAGTAAAGTAAGGTTAGGTTAGGTTAAGTTAGGTTAGGTTAAATTAGGTTAGGTTAGGTTAGGTTAGGTTAGGATAGGATAAGTTAGGTTAGGTTAGGATAGGTTAAGTTAGGTTAGGTTAGGTTAGGTTAGGTTCGTGAGGAAACAGGACAAGTGTTTCCTGACGCGAGTCTTGATCATATGACGACCAGCGGCTGGAGCTTTTGGTCATCTGACCGATGCCTTCTGCTGGCTTATCCTTTAAAACTTAGTCACAGTTATAACTATTATTTTTTAAATATCAGAGTAAAGTTTGAAGAAGGAAAAAGTCTAACAAATCAATTAATAGTTCCTCGTTATACGTAATTAAATATACAATACATAAACGATATTAGTCGTTTGATCCATTAATCCCATTTACCGATATAAATATATTTTCTGTGTTAATACAGTATCCTGGGGATTTTTATTCAATATTTCGTTGAAAATTTTTTTGGCAGCATATTCCATTTGCTGGACATGTCAGAAAATAAATTTATTTACTCACTAATAGATTCATGTGAGGTTTAAAACCTCACAAGGGTTGGTTTATCAGGTTTAAAGTTTGCTATGCTAGGATTGGTTATCTATTTTCAAAATCTATTGACAACACAAGTGTTGGTTTATTGGGTATAAACAACTCTTCCAGCACTTCATGACCCTTGCCGGTTTAGCGCTTTGAGTATAATAAAAACAACTCTACAATTGTTGACTTGATAGAAATAAAATTTATTGACATGAGGTTTAATTAGCTAAGTTTAAATCCTGTCCACTACAAGAGGATTGGTTTACTAGGTTTAAAATCTTTGTACTACACACAAATAGGTTTGTTAGCATTTATAACTACACACAAGTATGTTATTAATAACTACACAGAAGTACGTTTGTTAGCATTAATAACTACACACATGTTTGTTAGCATTAATAACTACACACAATAATGTTTGTCAGCATTAATAACTACACACAATAATGTTTGTTAGCATTAATAACTACACACAAGTAGGTTTGTTAGCATTAATAACTACACACAAGTAGGTTTGTTAGCATTAATAACTACACACAGGTATGTTTGTTAGCATTAATAACTACACACATAATGTTTGTTATCATTAATAACTACACACAAGTAGGTTTGTTAGCATTAATAACTACACACAAGTTTGTTTGTTAGCATTAATAACTACACACAAGTAGGTTTGTTATCATTAATAACTACACACAAGTAGGTTTGTTAGCATTAATAACTACACACAAGTAGGTTTGTTAGCATTAATAACTACACACAAGTAGGTTTGTTAGCATTAATAACTACACACAAGTAGGTTTCTTAGCATTAATAACTACACACAAGTAGGTTTGTTAGCATTAATAACTACACACAAGTAGGTTTGTTAGTATTAATAACTACACACAAGTAGGTTTGTTAGCATTAATAACTACACACAAGTAGGTTTGTTAGCATTAATAACTACACACAAGTAGGTTTGTTAGCATTAATAACTACACACAAGTAGGTTTGTTAGCATTAATAACTACACACAAGTAGGTTTGTTAGCATTAATAACTACACACAAGTAGGTTTGTTAGCATTAATAACTACACACAAGTAGGTTTGTTAGCATTAATAACTACACACAATAATGTTTGTTATCATTAATAACTACACACAAGTAGGTTTGTTAGCATTAATAACTACACACAAGTAGGTTTGTTAGCATTAATAACTACACACAAGTAGGTTTGTTAGCATTAATAACTACACACAAGTAGGTTTGTTAGCATTAATAACTACACACAAGTAGGTTTGTTAGCATTAATAACTACACACAAGTAGGTTTGTTAGCATTAATAACTACACACAAGTAGGTTTGTTAGCATTAATAACTACACACAAGTAGGTTTGTTAGCATTAATAACTACACACAAGTAGGTTTGTTATCATTAATAACTACACACAAGTAGGTTTGTTAGCATTAATAACTACACACGAGTAGGTTTGTTATCATTAATAACTACACACAAGTAGGTTTGTTAGCATTAATAACTACACACAAGTAGGTTTGTTAGCATTAATAACTACACACAGGTATGTTTGTTAGCATTAATAACTACACACAATGTTTGTTATCATTAACAACTACACACAAGTAGGTTTGTTAGCATTAATAACTACACACAAGTATGTTTGTTAGCATTAATAACTACACACTAGTAGGTTTGTTATCGTTAATAACTACACACAATAATGTTTGTTAGCATTAATAACTACACACAATAATGTTTGTTATCATTAATAACTACACACAAGTAGGTTTGTTAGCATTAATAACTACACACAAGTAATTTTGTTAGCATTAATAACTACACACAAGTAGGTTTTTTAGCATTAATAACTACACACAAGTAGGTTTGTTAGCATTAATAACTACACACAAGTAGGTTTGTTAGCATTAATAACTACACACAAGTAGGTTTGTTAGCATTAATAACTACACACAAGTAATTTTGCTAGCATTAATAACTACACACAAGTAGGTTTGTTAGCATTAATAACTACACACAATAATGTTTGTTATCATTAGTAACTACACACAAGTAGGTTTGTTAGCATTAATAACTACACACAAGTAGGTTTGTTAGCATTAATAACTACACACAAGTAGGTTTGTTAGCATTAATAACTACACACAAGTAGGTTTGTTAGCATTAATAACTACACACAGGTATGTTTGTTAGCATTAATAACTACACACAATAATGTTTGTTAGCATTAATAACTACAGACAAGTAGGTTTGTTAGCATTAATAACTACACACAAGTAGGTTTGTTAGCATTAATAACTACACACGAGTAGGTTTGTTAGCATTAATAACTACACACAAGTAGGTTTGTTAGCATTAATAACTACACACAAGTAGGTTTGTTAGCATTAATAACTACACACAAGTAGGTTTGTTAGCATTAATAACTACACACAAGTAGGTTTGTTAGCATTAATAACTACACACAGGTATGTTTGTTAGCATTAATAACTACACACAATAATGTTTGTTAGCATTAATAACTACACACAAGTAGGTTTGTTAGCATTAATAACTACACACAAGTAGGTTTGTTAGCATTAATAACTACACACGAGTAGGTTTGTTAGCATTAATAACTACACACGAGTAGGTTTGTTAGCATTAATAACTACACACAATTAGGTTTGTTAGCATTAATAACTACACACGAGTAATTTTGTTAGCATTAATAACTACACACAAGTAGGTTTGTTAGCATTAATTACTACACACAAGTATGTTTGTTAGCATTAATAACTACACACAAGTATGCTTGTTAGCATTAATAACTACACACAAGTAGGTTTGTTAGCATTAATAACTACACACGAGTAGGTTTGTTAGCATTAATAACTACACACAAGTAGGTTTGTTAGCATTAATAACTACACACGAGTAGGTTTCTTAGCATTAATAACTACACACGAGTAGGTTTGTTAGCATTAATAACTACACACAAGTAGGTTTGTTAGCATTAATAACTACACACAAGTAGGTTTGTTAGCATTAATTACTACACACAAGTATGTTTGTTAGCATTAATAACTACACACAAGTATGTTTGTTAGCATTAATAACTACACACAAGTAGGTTTGTTAGCATTAATAACTACACACGAGTAGGTTTGTTAGCATTAATAACTACACACAAGTAGGTTTGTTAGCATTAATAACTACACACGAGTAGGTTTGTTAGCATTAATAACTACACACAAGTAGGTTTGTTAGCATTAATAACTACACACAAGTAGGTTTGTTAGCATTAATAACTACACACAAGTAGGTTTGTTAGCATTAATAACTACACACGAGTAGGTTTGGTTGCATTAATAACTACACACAAGTAGGTTTGTTAGCATTAATAACTACACACGAGTAGGTTTGTTAGCATTAATAACTACACACAAGTAGGTTTGTTAGCATTAATTACTACACACAAGTATGTTTGTTAGCATTAATTACTACACACAATAATGTTTGTTAGCATTAATTACTACACACAATAATGTTTGTTAGCATTAATTACTACACACAATAATGTTTGTTAGCATTAATAACTACACACAATAATGTTTGTTAGCATTAATTACTACACACAAGTATGTTTGTTAGCATTAATTACTACACACAATAATGTTTGTTAGCATTAATTACTACACACAAGTATGTTTGTTAGCAATAATTACTACACACAAGTATGTTTGTTAGCATTAATTACTGCACACAAGTAGGTTTGTTATCATTAATAACTACACACAAGTATGTTTGTTAGCATTAATTACTACACACAATAATGTTTGTTAGCATTAATTACTACACACAATAATGTTTGTTAGCATTAATAACTACACACAATAATGTTTGTTAGCATTAATAACTACACACAATAATGTTTGTTAGCATTAATAACTACACACAATGTTTGTTAGCATTAATAACTACACACTAGTAGGTTTGTTAGCATTAATAACTACACACGAGTAGGTTTGTTATCATTAATAACTACACACAAGTATGTTTGTTAGCATTAATTACTACACACAATAATGTTTGTTAGCATTAATAACTACACACAATAATGTTTGTTAGCATTAATAACTACACACAATAATGTTTGTTAGCATTAATAACTACACACAATGTTTGTTAGCATTAATAACTACACACTAGTAGGTTTGTTAGCATTAATAACTACACACTAGTAGGTTTGTTAGCATTAATAACTACACACAAGTATGTTAGCATTAATAACTACACACTAGTAGGTTTTTTAGCATTAATAACTACACACAATGTTTGTTAGCATTAATAACTATCTACTTCACAAGTGTTAGGTTTGAAGACTTAACCTTACTAATAAACATTACTGTAATGTTTATCCTCAACATTGAGATTTTCTCGTTAATTTTAGAATTTATTGCTGTTCCCTGGTTGATTTATTAAGGTGAAAATCTATTAACTACATCAAGAATTGTTAATGTTTAAAGTCTATCGCCTTCCCAAGAGCAGGCCGAAAATAATTACCCTACTACTACTTATAATAATAATAGTAATAATAATAATAATAATAATAATAATAATAATAATAATAATAATAATAATAATAATAATAATAATAATAATAATAATAATAATAATAATTTTATTTCTACAAGTACATGTACAAGGTATACAAGTACATGTACAAGGTATACAAGTACATGTACAAGGTATACAAGTACATGTACAAGGTATACAAGTACATGTACAACGTATACAAGTACATGTACAAGGTATACAAGTACATGTACAAGGTATACAAGTACATGTACAAGGTATACAAGTACATGTACAAGGTATACCAGTACATGTACAAGGTATACAAATACATGTACAAGGTATACAAATACATGTACAAGGTATACAAGTACATGTACAAGGTATACAAGTACATGTACAAGGTATACAAGTACATGTACAAGGTAAACAAGTACATGTACAAGGTATACAAGTACATGTACAAGTTATACAAGTACTTGTACAAGGTATACAAGTACATGTACAAGGTATACAAGTACATGTACAAGGTATACAAGTACATGTACAAGGTATACAAGTATATGTACAAGGTATACAAGTACATGTACAAGGTATACAAGTACATGTACAAGGTATACAAGTACATGTACAAGGTATACAAGTACATGTACAAGGTATACAAGTACATGTACAAGGTATACAAGTACGTGTACAAGGTATACAAGTACATGTACAAGGTATACAAGTACATGTACAAGGTATACAAGTACATGTACAAGGTATACAAGTACATGTACAAGGTATATACGTACATGTACAAGGTATACAGACCATAGCTGACATCAGTGACATACTGCTATATAGAAAGCCGCAAATTAGGTCAGTTTTGTCCCAGGATGCGACTTATACCAGTCCGCTAACACCCAGGATGCGACCTACACCAGTCCGCTAACACCCAGGTACCTATTTTACTAATGGGTGAACACAGACATCAGGTGTCTTATGGAAACATGTCCCTAATGTTTACCAGCTGTACAACAGGATTCTTCTGTTAGATTTAAGGAATTTCTAGAACACGAAGTTCGGTGTGTTACGTTAGATGTCTATAAACTACACATATGATGGTTTACAGGGTTCGTTTGTTAGGTTTGATGTCCATCGACTACAAAAAAGTTTGTTGGGTTTAAAGTCTTTTGACTCACGAAACCGTAACGGTCTGGATTTTTGAGACACTCTGATCGCGAGTTCTAACACCTCCCGTGGTATGTTTTTTTAAAGTCTCTACTGCACGAGTGTTGATTTGATCAGCTACACAAATATAAGAGCTATTTCTTAATTTCCAGTTCCTAGGGATAGGAAAGGAGTCCAGCATTTTTTAGGTATGGTGGGTTATCGTAGATTTGGTTCAACTTTTCCAAGATACCAGCATCTCTTTCTGAATTAATTAGGAGCATGAGGAAGCTTATCTGGTTGGACGCTTGTGAACTAGCATCCTAGCTCCTCAAATGGTTGCCCCGGTGGCCTGGTGGCTAAAGCTCTCGCTTCACACGGCGAGAGTCTGCATTCGATTCCCAGCTAGGGTAGAAACATTGGGCTTTTTTCCTTACACCGGTTGTCTATGTTAACCCATCAGTAAAATGAGTACCTGGGTGTTAGTGGACTGGTGTGGGTCACATCCTGGGTGTTAGTGGACTGGTGTGCGTCACATCCTGGGTGTTAGTGGACTGGTGTGCGTCACATCCTGGGTGTTAGTGGACTGGTGTGGGTCGCATCCTGGGTGTTAGTGGACTGGTGTGGGTCACATCCTGGGTGTTAGTGGACTGGTGTGGGTCACATCCTGGGTGTTAGTGGACTGGTGTGGGTCACATCCTGGGTGTTAGTGGACTGGTGTGGGTCGCATCCAGGGACAAGGACCTAATTTGCGGGAAATGTTCAGCATAACAAGCGACTTTCTATATAGTAGTATGTCACTGATGTCAGCTATGGGCTGTATACCTTGTACATGTACTTGTATACCTTGTACATGTACTTGTATACCTTGTACATGTACTTGTATACCTTGTACATGTACTTGTATACCTTGAACATGTACTTGTATACCTTGTACATGTACTTGTATACCTTGTACATGTACTTGTATACCTTGTACATATACTTGTATACCTTGTACATGTACTTGTATACCTTGTACATGTACTTGTAGAAATAGAGATATTATTATTATCATCATTATTATCATCCCGGCTCTGATACTAGACACCGAATTTCAGTTTGCCTTGGGAGTTGCATATTGATACAAGAGGTTATGCTGGTCTTCTACAGAAGACAGACGGCGATATATTTCTATCACTATGTCATTACCTCACAAAACTAAAACAATACCAGATAAGTTATTGCTCTATAGAGACAGAGGCTTTAGCTTTGGTTCGAGCTTGACGCAGTTGTATGTGTTAGCATCTCATGTTATTAAATTATTCACTATTCACAACCCACTAACTTTTCAATAGCATGTCCTAGGATGCTAGTATTGTGAACTAGACTTTAAGCCTACAACCTTTTAATATTAACATTGAACATTAAAATGGTATAAAATACCGACAGGTTGTTAGGTAAGACACATATGCAACAGTTAGGTACCTTTATTATGAAACGTTTCGCCTACACAGTAGGCTTCTTCAGTCAAGTACAGAAAAGTTGATAGAAGCAGAAGATACTTGAAGACGATGTAATCAGTCCATCACCCTTAAAGTTTTGAGGTGGTCAGTCCCTCAGTCTGGAGAAGAGCATTGTTCCATAGTATGAAACAATATGGAGAAGAAGTGACAGGATGGAGCTTTTTATAGCGCCAAGAGGTGAGACGTAGGCCACTACGAGAGGTAAGAACTCAGATGTTGAGAGGTTAGGTCCCTCTCAAATCCAGCCCCTCTCACTAGTGGAAGTTGTCGAAGTTGATTGCAGGTCTGTACCAAGATACCCTTGTGTTGCAGTGTCTGACAGATTGAACATTAAAATGGTATAAAATACCGACAGGTTGTTAGGTAAGACACATATGCAACAGTTAGGTATCTTTATTATGAAACCTAAAAGCTCCATCCTGTCACTTCTTCTCCATATTGTTTCATACTATGGAACAATGCTCTTCTCCAGACTGAGGGACTGACCACCTCAAAACTTTAAGGGTGATGGACTGATTACATCGTCTTCAAGTATCTTCTGCTTCTATCAACTTTTCTGTACTTGACTGAAGAAGCCTACTGTGTAGGCGAAACGTTTCATAATAAAGATACCTAACTGTTGCATATGTGTCTTACCTAACAATATTAACATTGAACACTTTAAAGACCTTTAAAAATAATCGCTGTTTTGTCTCGGTCTTAACATTGTTATTAAAGTACCTTAAATGTCTAAGCTTTACTTAATTTCGTTTTTTTTTACGGTAAAGTCAAGTAATATTAATAGAGCCACGTTTATTTTTTGACATTTCTCATTTCAGTGACGCCATATATTTTTGAGTAATGTTTAATATTTTCTGTATAACAGTTTTGGATGTGTTTTTTGCCTTTTGTCAAAGGAACTGTTTTGTGTGTACTCGCCTATTTACTCATCTATTTGTGGTTGCAGGGGTCGAGACTCAGCTCCTGGCCCGATCTCGTCACTGCCCTCTACCGAGTTCTCTCTATCCTTTCTCTATGAACTTTATCATACCTCATCTTAAAACTATGTATGGTTCCTGCCTCCACTACATCACTTGCCAGACTATTCCACTTCCTGACAACTCTATGACTGTGTGCGTGTGCGTGTGCGTGTGTGCGTGTGTGTGTGTGTGTGTGTGTGTGTGCTTTGTGAGTATTGCACAACTTCTCGCCAGTTTCTATGCAATGATTCACCAGATTCATGCAATGTATTCAGAATTCAGATTGATCACAATCTAATAAATGTCTATCTTCTTATTTCCTAATACATTCACGACATATCAGGGAGGCATAACAAAAATTACACACAGAAACGGTCACCTCTGTAGCATGTCTGGCTATATAGAAAAAATTTCATCACTCAGTATCCAGCAAGAGAAAGTAACATGACTGTTCCAGCAACTGAGAGCAATATTCTCATAAAAAATCCAGGAACTTTGCAGTGAGGATCTGCCACCAGAACTCAGTCAACAACAGCTGGACAAGTGACACTTGAAGAATAACTAGAGTATCCTGGGTAGATAAGGGACAACCCTACGAATTCAAATTCACAGGCACTTTAAGCAAGGACAACCCTACGAATTCAAATTCACAGGCACTTTAAGCAAGGACAACCCTACGAATTCAAATTCACAGGCACTTTCAGCAAGGACAACCCTACGAATTGAAATTCACAGGCACTTTCAGCAAGGACAACCCTACGAATTGAAATTCACAGGCACTTTCAGCAAGGACAACCCTACGAATTGAAATTCACAGGCACTTTAAGCAAGGACAACCTCCATTTTACGATGTTTCACCCAGAGTGGAACTTTAACAAATGCTTGATAGTCTTCCAGGTAGTGAAATATTGGAAGCTAGTATTCTTGTCAAATGTAAACTGTTTTAAAATCTCCACTCGCAGGCCACTTGTCTAACAGGAATTCATCGACGTATTTGGCAACAAGACCAACAATATGAGAGGTATATTGACAAATATCTAATAAGACTTGTATTGTGGCTATATTTCACTATATATAGGGGTAGGAGGTGGCAGTGTTACCCAGCATAACTCTCACCCAGTGCTTTTCAGTTGTATTATCCCATGCGTACTGTAAGATTATTATAATCATGGGGGAGCGATAAACCCTTAGGATTATACAGCGCATGTGCAGCGGGGGGGGAGGGATGGAAGGCATTCAGGCACAATTCAGGGAATTGGAGCGCGGATCCAATTCCCTAGATCACGAGCCCCTCACCAGCATCAAGGAACCTCCCTTGTGGGGCGTGTCGTAAGAGGAGACTAAAATACCTGGAGCAAGAAGGGAGTACGTGTTAGAAGATTGAAAACCGATATTCAGTACTTTCTTATGAAGGAATACGACTTTGAGACTTGAAGACTGAAAAACGTAACGAGTCTTTCCTCACGAAGGATTTTTTTTTTTTTGTGATTTTACTAATAGACATGAAATAGGCAGGTATGGAATATTTCCCAAAAATAATATGGTTGCGCTTCTGCTGTGTGTTTTGATAGAGATCAGAGTGTCTCACTGGAAAATTAATGGATTCCAAGTGTGCCTGGCGGCTGGGGCAACAGGTAAGGCACCACCACTTGTTTTTCCAAATGTAGGGGTGAAAATTGCCTTTTGGAACCTACCAATATGTGCCTTATGGTAAATTTTAAAAACTAGTAACCCCTTATTTGTGAACCATAAATGGCACATTTGGAGAAGACCCGGGACGGGAAGTAGATGGTTCATTACCTTTGTAACTAACAATAATTGTGACCAGATCTACCTGGAGTTCATTACCTTTGTAACTAGTTCAGCTATCATAACTTTGGGGTCCAGTCCCTAGACCCATTATGTACCTTTGTAATCTTTTGACTACCTCCCACAGGATGGGTATGGTGTGACTACTGCCCACAGGATGGGTATGGGGTGACTACCACCCACAGGATGGGTATGGGGTGACTACCACCCACAGGATGGGTATGGGGTGACTACCACCCACCGGATGGGTATGGGGTGACTACCACCCACAGGATGGGTATGGGGTGACTACCACCCACAGGATGGGTATGGGGTGACTACCACCCACAGGATGGGTATGGGGTGACTACCGCCCACAGGATGGATATGGGGTGACTACAACCCACAGGATGGGTATGGGGTGACTACCACCCACAGGATGGATATGGGGTGACTATCACCCACAGGATGGGTGTGGGGTGACTACCACCCACAGGATGGGTATGGGGTGACTACCACCCACAGGATGGGTATGGGGTGACTACCACCCACAGGATGGGTATGGGGTGACTACCACCCACAGGATGGATATGGGGTGACTACTGCCCACAGGATGGGTATGGGGTGACTACCACCCACAGGATGGGTATGGGGTGACTACCACCCACAGGATGGGTATGGGGTGACTACCACCCACAGGATGGGTATGGGGTGACTACCACCCACAGGATGGGTATGGGGTGACTACCACCAACAGGATGGGTATGTGGTGACTACCACCCACAGGATGGGTATGGGGTGACTATCGCCCACCGGATGGGTATGGGGTGACTACCGCCCACAGGATGGGTATGGGGTGACTACCACCCACAGGATGGGTATGGGGTGACTACCACCCACAGGATGGGTATGGGGTGACTACCACCCACAGGATGGGTATGGGGTGACTACCACCCACAGGATGGGTATGGGGTGACTACCACCCACAGGATGGGTATGGGGTGACTACCACCCACAGGATGGGTATGGGGTGACTACCACCCACAGGATGGGTATGGGGTGACTACCACCCACAGGATGGGTATGGGGTGACTACCACCCACAGGATGGGTATAGGGTGACTACCACCCACAGGATGGGTATGAGCTACATAATAAATATATTAACCTAACGGGACAAGACCGGTGAACTTACTACAGTACAGATCTGTGCATCTTGTGTTGACAGTGTGCGTCAGTCCCTCACTGTATCAACAGACTCCAGTCAACTGGAAACACCGTATGCGCTAAACCAAGGCGAGTTTTATAGCATTTACGGTAGGTAACTCTAGTTTTTTTTGACAATTTTAAAACGTATAGGTTCTCTATACATACGCTGGTATGTATGATAATCTATTTAACTGTATTTGTGTATACATGAATAAACTTATATAATTTAGATTCATTTTTTGCAGTTCTTCCTGATCCAGTCAAAACGAAAATTCGTAAAAATTGTGAAGAGAAGAATGGCTATTTTGAGAGATATGACAGAGACAGTGTATCACGCAAATGAGAAACTATTACCAATAGAATGAACATTAAAATGGTATAAAAATACCGACAGGTTGTTAGGTAAGACACATATGCAATAGTTAGGTATCTTTATTTCGAAACGTTTCGCCTACACAGTAGGCTTCTTCAGTCGAGTACAGAAAAGTTGATAGAAACAGAAGAGACTTGAAGACGATGTAATCAGTCCATCACCCTTAAAGTTTTGAGGTGGTCAGTCCCTCAGTCTGGAGAAGAACATTGTTCCGTTGTCTGAAACAATATAAATAAAGATACCCAAATGTTGCATATGTGTCTTACTTAACATTACCAATAGAGTTCTGTGAGCAAATCATTTCTGAGAGTTACAAGAGGAACAAAGTATAGAATAACGTCTTCTGACGAGGACCTCTGCAGGAAACTGAACATAAACAATGGTATGTCGAAAATTTAATAACTTTACCTGGAGTTTACCTGGAGAGGGTTCCGGGGGTCAACGCCCCCGCGTTGATAAAATTTAACAACTTTACCTGAAGTTTACCTGGAGAAGGTTCCGTTGGTCAACGCCCCCGCGACCCGGTCCATGACCAAATGTCAAGGTGGATCAGGGCCTGATCAACCAGGCTGTTACCACCGGCAGCATGCAATCCAGTGTACTAATTACAGCCCGGTTGGTTAGGCTCTAAGTATCTGTCCGGCTTCCTCTTCATCCCTCATGGGAGGTTCCTAGAGGCTCTTGATCTTGGGAATTGGATCTGTGCTCCAGTTCCTTGAATTGAGCCTGAATGCCTTCAATCCCCTCACAAGCGCTGTATTATCCTATGGGTTTAGCGCTCCCCCGTGATTATAATTATTATTCCTCTTGAAGACAGGCAGGGGCCTATTGGTAATCCCTCTTATGCTGGGAGGCAGTAGAACAGTCTTGGGCCCCTGACACTTACTGTGTTATCACTCACTCTCTATTGATTTCGTAAGGAGTGATTTCCGTCCCCATAAGATTTTCCAGTTGTAAATTACGATGCATCTTTCTCACCTTTCCAAGGAACTTCTAACCTCCCCAGTAATTCTGGCGCTTGACTTTACGAGCAGTGGAAGTTATCTGTATATTCTACATATCTGGGAATGAGTCAGATCAAATATTTTTAAACAAGTCCGCATGGGTCAGTAGGCCTGTTGCAGTGTTCCTTCTTTCTTATGTCCTTATGTTTTTAAAGAACAGTTTGGAGGTGAATCTTATCGAAGGAAGAGATTTAGTGTGATCAGGAAGCCTAAAGACCTTAAATGGGACAAACGATCCGATTCCACCCAGACCCTCACATCGAGTTTAATACCAACTCACTTCAGGGGTGATCCCCAGCTTCACCCTCACATCGAGTTTAATACCAACTCACTTCAGGGGTGATCCCCAGCTTCACCCTCACATCGAGTTTAATACCAACTCACTTCAGGGGTGATTCCTTTCGTCAATCTCGCTTTCGTAATCTTCCTGACTTGTCCACTTTTCGTGGTGCTCTCCTTCCTGCTCTTGTTAGTCTGTTTTCCAAGAATCACCACCTTCCACGCCGTTACCAACTTGCCCTTTCTTCTCTTAAATCCAACACTAACATTGTCATACTATCTTCTGACAAAGGTAATTCTGTAGTGATCCTTGATCGCGAGGATTACCTCTGACTCACGTACCTACACTCCACTCGTTTCCAACCCTCTTGATCGCATCAAGAGAACTTTCAACAAGAAACTAAGGACTCTCTCCGACCTCTGTCCTCCTGACTTTGACCTTGTTCAACGGTTTCGTGTCATCTGTCCCTCTCTTCCCTATTTCTATGGCCTTCCCAAAACTCATAAACCTGATATTCCTCTTCGTCCTATCATATCCTCCAGAGGTTCTGTCTCTTATTCTCTTGCTTCTTGGCTGGCCAAAACCCTCACTCCCTTTCTTGGTACTTTTTCTCCTGCCCACCTCCGTCACTCTCAAGACTTCATTGAACGGGTTCGCTCTCTCCCAACCTGTAAGATGCTTAGTCTTGACGTTGAGTCCCTCTTCACCAATGTCCCTCTTGAAGATGTCCTTGATTTCTTTAGAGAGAAGGCCCATGAAGGGTTTCTTCATCTCCCTATCCCTACTGATGTCTTTCTTGATCTTATCCGCCTATGTGTGAACTCTAATTCCTTTTCCTTCCAAGGGAAATATTATTCTCAAACCTTCGGTGTCGCTATGGGCTCTCCTCTCTCTCCTGTCCTTGCTAATCTTTACATGGAATACTTCGAGACTGTTCTTCTTCCTACCCTCGATGTGCAACCTTCACTCTGGCTCCGCTATGTGGATGACATCTTTGCTCTGTGGCCTCATGACTCCAGTCTCTTCCAACCTTTTCTTGAAGCTCTTGACAATCTTGCCCCTTCCATTAAGTTTAAAGCTGAATGGGAATCTAATTCCTTGCTTCCTTTCCTTGATGTCCATGTTCACCGCTCAGATACAGGTTTTTCCTTTTCCGTTTACCGAAAACCTATGCACAGTGGCATGTACATTCACTACTTTTCCTATCATGCTTCCCATGTCAAGAAAAGTGTTCTTACCTCCCTCTTTCTCCGTGCCCTCCGCATCTGTGATCCTCAGTTCCTTCCAGCAGAAATTTCCACTCTTCATAATTCGTTTTCCCGTCTTGGCTACCCTTCCCATTTCATAGACTCTGCCCTCTCACGTGCTAAACGCAATTTCTTCTCTCCAAAACTCTCTACTCTTGGGAACTCTTCTATCCTCTGCCTTCCCTACATTTCCGGTCTTTCTAATCTCAACAATTCTCTCCGTCCCTTAGACATCAAGCTTATCTTCCGCCATACTAACACTCTTCGCACTAATCTCGTTCATACCTCTCCTCCCTCTACAGATGTTCCTGGTGTCTACTCTATTTCTTGCTCCTCCTGTCCTCTTCAATACTTCGGAGAAACTGGTCGATCTTTTTCTGACAGACTTAGGGAGCACAAAAATAGTGTTAGGCTTGCCGATACTAACAATGCTCTTTTCTGTCACGTCAGAGATCATAGCCATCCTATTGACTGGTCTTCTGCTAAAACTGTCTTCCCTACTTCCAACTCGAACAGTCGCCGTCTAGTTGAATCCTCTCTAATACATAACTTTCCTTGTATGAATCTTAGCCCTGGCTTCGTCTCTGTAGATGCCTTCCTCTCCCACTACATTGTAAAATGCTCCAAACTTCAGAACACCCGTGACTTAACCTGACTCCTCATTTTTTCTTTTTCTACTCCTCCCTCTTCCCCTTTCCTGTTTCCTTTTTCTCCTCTGGGTTGTCTTTCTCTCTTCTGTCTCGTGTTTCTGTTCCTTCTTCATTTATTTCACCACTTCCCCTTACACGCACCTCTGTGCGCTTGCTCTCCCTCTGTGGGCACCTAGCTCTCCTGCAGTGCTCCCCTTTCTTTGTATTTGACTGGCTCCTCCTCCTTATTCCCCACTTCTACCACTACCACTACTACCTCTTCTACTACTACTACTACTACTACTACTGATGAAATTAAGACACATGTGCGGCGTCTGGGTGTCTTTGTTGTGGACGTTTCGCCATCCAGTGGCTGGCTGGATGGCGAAACGTCTACGACAGGGATGCCCAGGTGTTGCGCATGTGTCTTAATTTCATTTTGTCGGTATTATATACCATTCTTGTACTACTACTACTACTACCACCACTACCTCTTCCTGCCTATATATAGCCGTCCTGCTCCACTTCTGATTAGTGTGACTTTGTAAATGGTCCAAATCGGACCGAAACGTCGTTGTAAGCTTCTCTCTTTTAAGTGCGGGTTATTTGTGTATAGGTAGTAGGTTGGTAGACAGCAACCACCCAGGGAAGTACTACCGTCCTGCCAGATGACTGTGAAACAAAAACCTGTAACTGTTTTGCATGATGGTAGGATTGCTGGTTTCTTTTTCTGTCTCATAAACACGCTAAGATAACAGGGATATCTTGCTACTCCTACTTACACTTTGGTCACACTTCACAGACACGCACATGCATATATATATATACATACATCTAGGTTTTTCTCCTTTTTCTAAATAGCTCTTGTTCTTTTTTATTTCTTCTATTGTCCATGGGGAAGTGGAAAAGAATCTTTCCTCCGTAAGCCATGCGTGTCGTATGAGGCGACTAAAATGCCGGGAGCAATGGGCTAGTAACCCCTTCTCCTGTATACATTTACTAAAAAAGAGAAGAAGAAAAACTTTATAAAACTGGGATGCTTAAATGTGCGTGGATGTAGTGCGGATGACAAGAAACAGATGATTGCTGATGTTATGAATGAAAAGAAGTTGGATGTCCTGGCTCTAAGCGAAACAAAGCTGAAGAGAGTAGGAGAGTTTCAGTGGGGGGAAATAAATGGGATTAAATCTGGAGTATCTGAGAGAGTTAGAGCAAAGGAAGGGGTAGCAGTAATGTTAAATGATCAGTTATGGAAGGAGAAAAGAGAATATGAATGTGTAAATTCAAGAATTATGTGGATTAAAGTAAAGGTTGGATGCGAGAAGTGGGTCATAATAAGCGTGTATGCACCTGGAGAAGAGAGGAATGCAGAGGAGAGAGAGAGATTTTGGGAGATGTTAAGTGAATGTATAGGAGCCTTTGAACCAAGTGAGAGAGTAATTGTGGTAGGGGACCTGAATGCTAAAGTAGGAGAAACTTTTAGAGAGGGTGTGGTAGGTAAGTTTGGGGTGCCAGGTGTAAATGATAATGGGAGCCCTTTGATTGAACTTTGTATAGAAAGGGGTTTAGTTATAGGTAATACATATTTTAAGAAAAAGAGGATAAATAAGTATAAACGATATGATGTAGGGCGAAATGACAGTAGTTTGTTGGATTATGTATTGGTAGATAAAAGACTGTTGAGTAGACTTCAGGATGTACATGTTTATAGAGGGACCACAGATATATCAGATCACTTTCTAGTTTTAGCTACACTGAGAGTAAAAGGTAGATGGGATACAAGGAGAATAGAAGCATCAGGGAAGAGAGAGGTGAAGGTTTATAAACTAAAAGAGGAGGTAGTTAGGGAAAGATATAAACAGCTATTGGAGGATAGATGGGCTAATGAGAGCATAGGCAATGGGGTCGAAGAGGTATGGGGTAGGTTTAAAAATGTAGTGTTAGAGTGTTCAGCAGAAGTTTGTGGTTACAGGAAAGTGGGTGCAGGAGGGAAGAGGAGCGATTGGTGGAATGATGATGTAAAGAGAGTAGTAAGGGAGAAAAAGTTAGCATATGAGAAGTTTTTACAAAGTAGAAGTGATGCAAGGAGGGAAGAGTATATGGAGAAAAAGAGAGAGGTTAAGAGAGTGGTGAAGCAATGTAAAAAGAGAGCAAATGAGAGAGTGGGTGAGATGTTGTCAACAAATTTTGTTGAAAATAAGAAAAAGTTTTGGAGTGAGATTAACAAGTTAAGAAAGCCTAGAGAACAAATGGATTTGTCAGTTAAAAATAGGAGAGGAGAGTTATTAAATGGAGAGTTAGAGGTATTGGGAAGATGGAGGGAATATTTTGAGGAATTGTTAAATGTTGATGAAGATAGGGAAGCTGTGATTTCGTGTACAGGGCAAGGAGGAATAACATCTTGTAGGAGTGAGGAAGAGCCAGTTGTGAGTGTGGGGGAAGTTCGTGAGGCAGTAGGTAAAATGAAAGGGGGTAAGGCAGCCGGGATTGATGGGATAAAGATAGAAATGTTAAAAGCAGGTGGGGATATAGTTTTGGAGTGGTTGGTGCAATTATTTAATAAATGTATGGAAGAGGGTAAGGTACCTAGGGATTGGCAGAGAGCATGCATAGTTCCTTTGTATAAAGGCAAAGGGGATAAAAGAGAGTGCAAAAATTATACGGGGATAAGTCTGTTGAGTGTACCTGGTAAAGTGTATGGTAGAGTTATAATTGAAAGAATTAAGAGTAAGACGGAGAATAGGATAGCAGATGAACAAGGAGGCTTTAGGAAAGGTAGGGGGTGTGTGGACCAGGTGTTTACAGTGAAACATATAAGTGAACAGTATTTAGATAAGGCTAAAGAGGTCTTTGTGGCATTTATGGATTTGGAAAAGGCGTATGACAGGGTGGATAGGGGGGCAATGTGGCAGATGTTGCAAGTTTATGGTGTAGGAGGTAGGTTACTGAAAGCAGTGAAGAGTTTTTACGAGGATAGTGAGGCTCAAGTTAGAGTATGTAGGAAAGAGGGAAATTTTTTCCCAGTAAAAGTAGGCCTTAGACAAGGATGTGTGATGTCACCGTGGTTGTTTAATATATTTATAGATGGGGTTGTAAGAGAAGTAAATGCGAGGGTCTTGGCAAGAGGCGTGGAGTTAAAAGATAAAGAATCACACACAAAGTGGGAGTTGTCACAGCTGCTCTTTGCTGATGACACTGTGCTCTTGGGAGATTCTGAAGAGAAGCTGCAGAGATTGGTGGATGAATTTGGAAGGGTGTGCAAAAGAAGAAAATTAAAGGTGAATACAGGAAAGAGTAAGGTTATGAGGATAACAAAAAGATTAGGTGATGAAAGATTGAATATCAGATTGGAGGGAGAGAGTATGGAGGAGGTGAATGTATTCAGATATTTGGGAGTGGACGTGTCAGCGGATGGGTCTATGAAAGATGAGGTGAATCATAGAATTGATGAGGGAAAAAGAGTGAGTGGTGCACTTAGGAGTCTGTGGAGACAAAGAACTTTGTCCTTGGAGGCAAAGAGGGGAATGTATGAGAGTTTAGTTTTACCAACGCTCTTATATGGGTGTGAAGCGTGGGTGATGAATGTTGCAGCGAGGAGAAGGCTGGAGGCAGTGGAGATGTCATGTCTGAGGGCAATGTGTGGTGTGAATATAATGCAGAGAATTCGTAGTTTGGAAGTTAGGAGGAGGTGCGGGATTACCAAAACTGTTGTCCAGAGGGCTGAGGAAGGGTTGTTGAGGTGGTTCGGACATGTAGAGAGAATGGAGCGAAACAGAATGACTTCAAGAGTGTATCAGTCTGTAGTGGAAGGAAGGCGGGGTAGGGGTCGGCCTAGGAAGGGTTGGAGGGAGGGGGTAAAGGAGGTTTTGTGTGCGAGGGGCTTGGACTTCCAGCAGGCATGCGTGAGCGTGTTTGATAGGAGTGAATGGAGACAAATGGTTTTTAATACTTGACGTGCTGTTAGAGTGTGAGCAAAGTAACATTTATGAAGGGATTCAGGGAAACCGGCAGGCCGGACTTGAGTCCTGGAGATGGGAAGTACAGTGCCTGCACTCTGAAGGAGGGGTGTTAATGTTGCAGTTTAAAAACTGTAGTGTAAAGCACCCTTCTGGCAAGACAGTGATGGAGTGAATGATGGTGAAAGTTTTTCTTTTTCGGGCCACCCTGCCTTGGTGGGAATCGGCCGGTGTGATAATAAAATAAAAAAATTATTTTTGTATCGTTCAAGTCACGTTATTGTGCCTTTTTTGCTTATTTTTTTGTCAACCACACAGAATCATCCATAGACAATTTTCCAGTAACATAGGAAATGTCTATAATTAAAAATAACATTATAATCTCTATCTGTATAGCAATTTAGACAGATTAAAGACAGGCCTTTTATTGGTTTAAGAAAGGTAAATAATACATTAAGAAATAATTAATATACATAGATCAAGAAATTATGCCACACTTGTATATTGAAAGTAGTGAGACACAAGGAGCTAGTATTTCACAATGAAAGTTGAAAAGTCAACAAAACATTAATTTTTTGGAGACCAATGGTTGAGAGAACCGACAAGTTGATAAATTAGACACATGTGCAACTCTTGGGTATCTTTATAGAGGAAACGTTTCGCCACACAGTCGCTTCATCAGTCCATACAAAGGAGAATCTTGCCAAGGAGTGAGAATTTCAGGAATTATTCACATAAATATTCTAGCTAATGCATCTGAATATTGGACTTTGAATGTACTCTTGATAACACTATGTATAAATGTACTCTTGATAACACTATGTATAAATGTACTCTTGATAACACTATGTATAAATGTACTCTTGATAACACTATGTATAAATGTACTCTTGATAACACTATGCATAAATGTACTCTTGATAACACTATGTATAAATGTACTCTTGATAACACTATGCATAAATGTACTCTTGATAACACTATGTATAAATGTACTCTTGATAACACTATGTATAAATGTACTCTTGATAACACTATGTATAAATGTACTCTTGATAACACTATGTATAAATGTACTCTTGATAACACTATGTATAAATGTACTCTTGATAACACTATAAATGTACTCTTGATAACACTATAAATGTACTCTTGATAACACTATAAATGTACTCTTGATAACACTATAAATGTACTCTTGATAACACTATAAATGTACTCTTAATAACACTATAAATGTACTCTTGATAACACTATAAATGTACTCTTGATAACACTATAAATGTACTCTTGATAACACTATAAATGTACTCTTGATAACACTATAAATGTACTCTTGATAACACTATAAATGTACTCTTGATAACACTATAAATGTACTCTTGATAACACTATAAATGTACTCTTGATAACACTATAAATGTACTCTTGATAACACTATAAATGTACTCTTGATAACACTATAAATGTACTCTTGATAACACTATAAATGTACTCTTGATAACACTATGAATGTACTCTTGATAACACTATAAATGTACTCTTGATAACACTATGTATAAATGTACTCTTGATAACACTATGTATAAATGTACTCTTGATAACACTATGTATAAATGTACTCTTGATAACACTATGAATAAATGTATTCTTGATAACACTATGTATAAATGTACTCTTGATAACACTATGTATAAATGTACTCTTGATAACACAATGTATAAATGTACTCTTGATAACACTATAAATGTACTCTTGATAACACAATGTATAAATGTACTCTTGATAACACTATGCATAAATGTACTCTTGATAACACTATGTATAAATGTACTCTTGATAACACTATGTATAAATGTACTCTTGATAACACTATGTATAAATGTACTCTTGATAACACTATGTATAAATGTACTCTTGATAACACAATGTATAAATGTACTCTTGATAACACAATGTATAAATGTACTCTTGATAACACTATGTATAAATGTACTCTTGATAACACTATGTATAAATGTACTCTTGATAACACAATGTATAAATGTACTCTTGATAACACTATGTATAAATGTACTCTTGATAACACTATGTATAAATGTACTCTTGATAACACTATAAATGTACTCTTGATAACACTATGTATAAATGTACTCTTGATAACACTATGTATAAAGGGAAAATTGAATCATATCATAAGGTAAGCACACATTGTTACCTTAGTTTCCATCGGGAAGGTCATGAACGAAAAAAACGTATACAGGAAAAGTCGTAGTTAGTCATTTTTCAAATGAGTAATGAATAGGAGAATATTAAGGGAGACGACAATATTATGATTTAAATGTGAGTGGTGATTATATACACCTGGATTATATACACCTGCACGTTAAGAGACCATACAATAAGTGTCAGGGGCCCGAGACTGTTCAACTGCCTCCCAGCATACATAAAGGGGATTACTAACAGACCCCTGGCAGTCTTCAAGCTGGCACTGGACAAGCACCTAAAGTCGGTTCCTGATCAGCCGGGCTGTGGCTCGTACGTTGGTTTCCGTGCAGCCAGCAGTAACAGCCTGGTTGATCAGGCTCTGATTCACCAGGAGGCCTGGTCACAGACCGGGCCGCGGGGGCGTTGACCCCCGGAACTCTCTCCAGGTAAACTCCAGATGAAGATAGAGCAAGGATTGAAGTGCAGCAGAGAATTTAAGAATTAGGCACCATAACCACACTGCCTTTAATAATAATAATAAAAATAATAATTTTTTTTCTACAAGTACATGTACAAGGTATACAAGTACATGTACAAGGTATACAAGCACATGTACAAGGTATACAAGTACATGTACAGGATATACAAGTACATGTACAAGGTATACAAGTACATGTACAAGGTATACAAGTACATGTACAAGGTATACAAGTACATGTTCAAGGTATACAAGTACATGTACAAGGTATACAAGTACATGTACAAGGTATACAAGTACATGTTCAAGGTATACAAGTACAAGTACAAGGTATACAAGTACATGTTCAAGGTATACAAGTACATGTACAAGGTATACAAGTACATGTTCAAGGTATACAAGTACATGTACAAGGTATACAAGTACATGTTCAAGGTATACAAGTACATGTACAAGGTATACAAGTACATGTACAAGGTATACAAGTACATGTTCAAGGTATACAAGTACATGTACAAGGTATACAAGTACATGTTCAAGGTATACAAGTACATGTACAAGGTATACAAGTACATGTACAAGGTATACAAGTACATGTTCAAGGTATACAAGTACATGTTCAAGGTATACAAGTACATGTACAAGGTATACAAGTACATGTTCAAGGTATACAAGTACATGTTCAAGGTATACAAGTACATGTTCAAGGTATACAAGTACATGTACAAGGTATACAAGTACATGTTCAAGGTATACAAGTACATGTACAAGGTATACAAGTACATGTTCAAGGTATACAAGTACATGTACAAGGTATACAAGTACATGTTCAAGGTATACAAGTACATGTTCAAGGTATACAAGTACATGTTCAAGGTATACAAGTACATGTTCAAGGTATACAAGTACATGTTCAAGGTATACAAGTACATGTACAAGGTATACAAGTACATGTTCAAGGTATACAAGTACATGTACAGGGTATACAAGTACATGTACAAGGTATACAAGTACATGTACAGGGTATACAAGTACATGTACAAGGTATACAAGTACATGTTCAAGGTATACAAGTAAATGTTCAAGTTATACAAGTACATGTTCAAGGTATACAAGTACATGTACAAGGTACACAAGTACATGTACAAGGTATACAAGTACATGTACAAGGTATACAAGTACATGTACAAGGTATACAAGTACATGTACAAGGTATACAAGTACATGTACAAGGTATACAGATCATAGCTGACATCAGTGACATACTACTATACAGAAAGTCCCTTATTATGCTGAGCATTTCCCGCAAATTAGGTCAGTTTTGTCCCAGGATGTGACCCACACCAGTCCACTAACTCCCAGGATGTGACCCACACCAGTCCACTAACACAGTATGCGACCCACACCAGTCCACTAACACACAGGATGCGACCCTCACCAGTCCACTAACACCCAGGATGTGACCCACACCAGTCCACTAACTCCCAGGATGTGACCCACACCAGTCCACTAACACAGTATGCGACCCACACCAGTCCACTAACACACAGGATGTGACCCACACCAGTCCACTAACACCCAGGATGTGACCCACACCAGTCCACTAACACCCAGGATGTGACCCACACCAGTCCACTAACACCCAGGATGCGACCCACACCAGTCCACTAACACCCAAGTTCCCATTTTACTGATGGGTGAACATAGACAACAGGTGTAAAGAAAAACGCCCGATGTTTCTACCCTCGCTGGGAATCGAACCCAGACCCTCGCCGTGTTAAGCAAGTTTTAGCCACCAGACCACGGTGGTTGCTTACTGTGCTCGAAGCAATCTTACAGTGTAGATATAAAAGGAATAAGAAGTTGATTTTTGCCACAACTTGTATGATTTTTGCCACAACTTGTCGTATGATTTGGGGGTTATTTTGAAGAAGTTAGTTGTAAACTAATATATATAAACATTCTCTCTAAGTATGCAGTCAAATGGTTCTCTTTCATATCTAGCAGATCAACATATTAAGGCTAAAACATCTGAGGTATACCTATAGTATACCTCATTTAAATATTCCGGTATATAAATAGCTTGTAAATATTAGACAAAGAACAGTTGCCATCTACAGATACATTCTTTAATTCGTTTAAAAATTATGAGATTATCCGGGTGTATTATGAACGTGGCCTGGTGGCGAAAGTTCTAGTTTCACACGGTGAGGGTCCGGATTTGATTCCCGTGTTTCCTTACACCTGTTGTCTATGTTCACCCATCAGTAAAATAGGTACCTGGGTGTTAGTGGACTGGTGTGGGTCACATCCTGGGTGTTAGTGGACTGGTGTGGGTCACATCCTGGGTGTTAGTGGACTGGTGTGGGTCACATCCTGGGTGTTAGTGGACTGGTGTGGGTCACATCCTGGGTGTTAGTGGACTGGTGTGGGTCACATCCTGGGTGTTAGTGGACTGGTGTGGGTCACATCCTGGGTGTTAGTGGACTGGTGTGGGTCACATCCTGGGTGTTAGTGGACTGGTGTGGGTCGCATCCTGGGACAAAACTAACCTAATTTGCGGGAAATGCTCAGCATAATAAGCGACTTTCTATATATTAGTTATTAGTATGTTACTGATGTCAGCTATGATCTGTATACCTTGTACATGGACTTGTATACCTTGTACATATACTTGTATACCTTGTACATGGACTTGTAGAAAAAAGATATTATTATTATTATTATTATTATTATTATTATTATTATTATTATGATTATTATTAAGTCCCAGTTCGCTCGTCCAAATCGCCAATGGGTGCTACGAGGCGGTCGGGAATACGTAGAAGTAAGAACAAGAAAGTGATCACTGTCGTGTAAATCCGGGATAACAGACCAAGCGTTATCAAGGGGTATTAACGAAGAACACAAAGACCAATCCAGGAGAGAGACTGAGTGCGAGATTCAAAATGGGTGGGAGCACCTTTATTTAAAACATGAAGAGGATGAGAAGTGAAAAAGGTCTCCAACTGATCACCACGAGTCACAGTGGGACCCCATCCGTAAAGATGGTGAACGTTAAAATCACCTAACAAGAAGGGCGGCGGTAGAGATCATGAACGCAAAATCCGAGATACAGAATGCACTCGATGGGGAGAGATATAGAGCAAACTGTTTACCACCTGTGCAAATCAATTCGGGCCGCGGTATAATGCAACAGAGAACGAACAAAGACCTGTTGAAAAGGTATACCAACGTGTACAAGAAGCGCTCTATCACTAAAAGCTTCATTACGAAAGGGATCAGATGAATGCCTCAGCACATACGGGGACGGATAACCGCTGAACGATCTTTAGGCTCTTGTAATACTGGAGTCTTTCCAGATTACCCCTTAGGCCACGAATATTCCACAATGAGAAGCAATAATATCTGTGGGCTAGTAGAGATAGTGAAGTCAACGTTTGGAGGCAATGGAAAGCCTGTAAGCAAGGAGGACTGAATGCCGTGAAGGAAAAGATTGCTGCGTGGGTTGTGAAAAATAAGAAGGAGAAAGAGAAGGTGCACTGGTGTCCATCGAGGGTTTAGTTTCCACAACATAGCCAGACAAGGAAGATGCCAATACCAAGACTTTAGAGACAGATGAGCTAGAGCAACAAGAGATCAGGGAGACTATAGAGGGAATCAAAGAGGTTTGAGAGGGAAAGGGAGCATGAACCTGGAGAGATGCGACAGCGGGGACAGAAGTGTGTTACGGCGGAACAGGAGAGGAAGGAGGCAGGAAGGGGACTGGGAAAGAAGTCTGGGGGAGAACAGGAGAAGGGGGGGCCACACGAGTGGGGTGAATTTCCACCTTGGTGTGAGAGTTAGAAAGGGGGTGAGAACTAGGCACCAAGGCCGAAAAGGAGAACTGTTGGGGAATTGTAAGCACTGGAGGAATGCGAAGAGACTTGGGATTAGGAGACAAGTTCAACTTTTCAGGTGATAGGCACGAAGAAGGTACAGGCTTGCGAGGCCTTGTAGACTGAGAAACTAGCGGGAGAGATGGAGAAGTAGATGTAGGAAGAGGTAAGGAGGGGAAGGGCTTCAGAGGGTAAAACCCCAAAGGAATTAGAGACGGGAGTGACTCCGGTAGACAAGACACTCGAGGAACTGGTAGGCTGGGGAACCGCCATGATTGGAGGGGGGTCTCCTAGCTACTCGAGAATAAGGAATACGAGGGAGATTCCACTAAAGGCAAAGATGAGAGAAAGCCATAGCACAAATAATGACTTTGCTCTCCTTAAAACAAAGAATTTCACATTCATTAAGATAGACCAGACATCGGCGCGAAAAAGAAGGGTGAATTTAGTTGCAATTAAGACAAGTGGGGGAACGACTGCAAGATGTATTGGCATGATCTGCAGCACCACAGACTGGGCACTGTTGGGGTGTAGGGACCATTTTATTGACCTGTAGGCCATGTCCTGTGATGTAAACGGAGGACAGGAGTTCACGATAAAGTTTAAATGAACAATGTTACTGGGAAATGCCTCCGCCCATGAGTGGGCGGAGGCATTTTGAGATTCATAAGGTCCTGAAGGGATAATTGCTCTAAAATATCACTGCAAGACAGAAAAAACACACTATACATTGGTACACGGTAGGAACACCATACCACTGCAAGAACTGAGAGTAGCGTGCTTGTGAACTGTGATAATAACGTTATCAATATAAGTAAGATGGGAAAGATGATGAGTTTGGCTGATATGTAACAATGCGTGCACCACTCCAAAGAGCGTGAAAGGATATACTTTGGCCAACATGTCATAAAAGAACTTTACTGACGCTGTGGTCTGAGAGATAATCAGTTGGAGACTTGGGTTATAAGGAAAAGAATTTGGTCCACTGTATAGATGTAAACATGGCGAGTAAAGGAAGTGGGTGTCATGTAGGTCGTTTCTGGATGGAATGAGCAGAAATCGAAGGACCGTCATCAAGAAATGGTCTGAAATGTTTAGGCGTAGGACTGCAGGTGGCCTGACCTGAGGCAGGCATATGATCCAAAAATTGTCTCACCATATTTGGGGAAGCCCGATGCATAAAGACGTGAAAGGGACTAGAAGAAATGGGTAGTCTCTCGGCACCTGGAGCAGGTAATGAAGCATCACCAGCAGAAGGTACAGGAGTATGGGGAAAAGTCTGGAGAATGGTCCAATAACTAAGCCAAGTCAGAAGAGGATGTGTTAAGAAAAAGATGCCTGGGAGGAGGAGGATTATCACGGATGTTGGTACTTCTTTCTTATTATTATAAGGAAAATATAGAATGAAGGAAAGAAAAAAAGGAAGAGGTACAGCGGAGGGATAATTTCCAGTAGGCATGAAAAGGCCGTAAGTTCCCCCTATCATCCAAGAGGACCTCGATACCACCAGCAGTGCAGATACATCATGGAACCAATGTCATACCCTACCCTTCGCGCCAGTAAACCAGCGCTCCGGGATAACAACCTCACATCTACCAAGCCACCTTGGCAGACAAAAGAGAGGGCGGTCGGATACCCGCCACAATGCATACCTCCTTCGGCTGCCACCTTCCAGAACTGACAGGCAGCGTCTGGAGATACACCCCTCACCTGCAGGACACCCTGTCCCACCTCCTGGAAATCCGGGAAGGAAACAGGGCGCCTCCAGATGATCCAGATTGAACAGCAAAATACACCATACTCGAGGAACCTCACGGAGCAGGATGAACACCGAACACTTCCCCATACCTAGAAACTATAATGCCGGAGAGGAGGACACCTGAGGCTACAAACGAGAGGGGGAAAAGGAAGGGTTGGGAGGGCAGGACGAAATGGAATAAGAGGGGAGATGGGGAGGATGGGATAGGGAAGGGAAGATTCGGAGGTAATTAGCTTCGGTCTGAGGAAGTAGAACAAAAGGTCCAATTCCTGCAACCAAGAGCCTTTTTGCCACGACAAAAAGCCTCCCTTAAAGAGACTAAAAATAAAAAATTTGTACCTTGCTTAGGAGTTGTTTGACCTTTATCGTACACTTTTTAAGTAGTATTATCCCATTAATAAATAACAAAAAGGCACAATACCGTGACTGGAACGATACACAAATAACCCGCACATAAAAGAGAGAAGCTTACGACGACGTTTCGGTCCGACTTGGACCATTGACAAAGTCACACTGACTTTGACTTTGACTTTGTCAATGGTCCAAGTCGGACCGAAACGTCGTCGTAAGCTTCTCTCTTTTATGTGCGGGTTATTTGTGTAGTATCCCATTAAGATCATAATACGTTCTTGAGGATTACCACCCACACAGTGAGTGTGATGATGACCTTACCCCCCTCCCTCTTCACCATACTCACCATAAAAATGGGATGAATATCACCTACAACATGAACTTCTGGCTACTGCTGCAACAACATGGGTATATTTTGAGAAATTCTGAGATGAAATGCCAATCCCTTCACCCCCCCCCCCCCACCTCCCTTCACCTAATTAGCACTGTAAGTCTCTGGCGCATAAAAACCTTGTTTACAAAAATATTTGTATCCATTAAGTAGGTTTTGCTAGGGACTATTTTTAAAATAAAATTTTCATAGCTGTCTATGGAACAATTTATGACAGTTGTTTAAGTGAAATTTAATAATCAGTGTTAGTCTAACAGGTACCAATAATAGTTGTTAGCAGCGTTACCTGGAAATATGTTATCCTCAGAAATACGTTTTTTTTAGTTGTACATATTAGCCAAACTGAACAAAAAACATAGATCAGTCTTTATATATACTAGAATTTAAGAGCATGGATCAGTGTTTATAAATACTAGAATTAAAGAGCATGGATCAGTGTTTATTATAAATGCTGAAATTAACGAGCATAGATCAGTGTTTATTAATACTAGAATTAAAGAGTATGAATCAGTGTTTATAAATACTGGCATTAAAGAGTATGAATCAGTGTTTATTAATACTGGAATTAAAGAGCATGGATCAGTGTTTATTAATACTAGAATTAAAGAGTATGAATCAGTGTTTATTAATACTGGAATTAAAGAGCATGGATCAGTGTTTATTAATACTAGAATTAAAGAGTATGAATCAGTGTTTATAAATACTGGAATTAAAGAGCATGGATCAGTGTTTATTAATACTAGAATTAAAGAGTATGAATCAGTGTTTATTAATACTGGAATTAAAGAGCTTGAATCAGTGTTTATTAATACTAGAATTAAAGAGTATGAATCAGTGTTTATTAATACTTGAATTAAAGAGTATGAATCAGTGTTTATTAATACTGGAATTAAAGAGCATGGATCAGTGTTTATTAATACTGGAATTAAAGAGCATGGATCAGTGTTTATTAATACTAGAATTAAAGAGTATGAATCAGTGTTTATAAATACTGGAATTAAAGAGCATGGATCAGTGTTTATTAATACTAGAATTAAAGAGTATGAATCAGTGTTTATAAATACTGGAATTAAAGAGCATGGATCAGTGTTTATTAATACTAGAATTAAAGAGTATGAATCAGTGTTTATTAATACTAGAATTAAAGAGTATGAATCAGTGTTTATTAATACTGGAATTAAAAATCAGTGCTTAGCATACATAAGAAAATATCGTGGTCTATTGAAGCTCAAATGCACAAGGACAGAAAACTACCTCCCATAGTCATGGCGTCGCTTAGATAAAGTAACAATTACATTAAGATGAGACGGCCACTTAGATTTATGAAGTCTCGCTACTCAGCCTCTGGAATTTCATACACGTGATTTCCCCTGAAACCTCGTTAGTTAAATAATGTTGATATAATTATGATACAATATAATTAAATAATTATATTGTGCAGAGAAAATGTAAGTCATCTCAATGTCATTTTCGTCACCTGGTAACTCATTTTCTTAAAAAAGACTATAGATAATCAAGTGTCTGAACATCGAAGGAATAATTTAATGAATATGACCTTAATTAAGGAGTTTCACTTATCAACGAGTCGTAATTAGTACCCGTTGTTTATATTCATTAATTTTCAGCATTTTAGGTAAACACACAAGTAGGTTTATCAAGTCGTTACAAACAATACACTGACACAGAGGGTATATATAAGCTTAGAGTCAGATGTAAGGTACAATACAATTGATGTAGACGTGGTAGTGCCTTAGACCTGTGTGTACATGTATTGTTTGTAATGGGTGCGTCTCGACTCCCACCAACACCGTCGGTGCGTCTCGACTCCCACCAACACCGTCGGTGCGTCTCGACTCCCACCAACGCCGTCGGTGCGTCTCGACTCCCACCAACACCGTCGGTGCGTCTCGACTCCCACCAACGCCGTCGGTGCGTCTCGACTCCCACCAACGCCGTCGGTGCGTCTCGACTACCAGCCTTTGCGTGACTCCCAAAAACGCCGTCGTTTGGTGACTCCCATAACACTACGTGTTGGTGACTCCCACCAACACTACCAGTGTTTGGTGAAAACCAAAACACTACCAGTGTTTGGTGACTACCATAACACTACAAGTGTTAGGTGACTACCACAACACTACCAGTGTTTGGTGACTACCACAACACCACCAGTGTTTGGTGACTACCATAACACTACCAGTGTTTGGTGACTACCACAACACTACCAGTGTTTGGTGACTACCACAACACCACCAGTGTTTGGTGACTACCACAACACTACCAGTGTTTGGTGACTACCACAACACTACCAGTGTTTGGTGACTATCACAACACTACCAGTGTTTGGTGACTACCACAACACCAGTGTTTGGTGACTACCACAACACTACCAGTGTTTGGTGACAACCACAACACTACCAGTGTTTGGTGACTACCACAACACCACCAGTGTTTGGTGACTACCACAACAACACCAGTGTTTGGTGACTACCACAACACTACCAGTGTTTGGTGACTACCACAATACTACCAGTGTTTGGTGACTACCACAACACCACCAGTGTTTGGTGACTACCACAGCACTACAAGTGTTAGGTGACTACCACAACACTACCAGTGTTTGGTGACTACCACAACACCGCCAGTGTTTGGTGACTACCGCAACACTACCAGTGTTTGGTGACTACCACAGCACTACAAGTGTTTGGTGACTACCACAACACTACCAGTGTTTGGTGACTACCGCAACTCTACCAGTGTTTGGTGACTACCACAACACTACCAGTGTTTGGTGACTACCACAACACCACCAGTGTTTGGTGACTACCGCAACTCTACCAGTGTTTGGTGACTACCACAACACTACCAGTGTTTGGTGACTACCACAACACTACCAGTGTTTGGTGACTACCACAGCACTACAAGTCTTCGGTGACTACCACAACACTACCAGTGTTTGGTGACTACCACAAGACCACCAGTGTTTGGTGACTACCACAACACTACCAGTGTTTGGTGACTACCACAGCACTACAAGTGTTTGGTGACTACCACAACACTACCAGTGTTTGGTGACTACCACAACACCACCAGTGTTTGGTGACTACCACAGCACTAC
This sequence comes from Cherax quadricarinatus, assembly GCF_038502225.1. Classification (NCBI taxonomy): domain Eukaryota; kingdom Metazoa; phylum Arthropoda; class Malacostraca; order Decapoda; family Parastacidae; genus Cherax; species Cherax quadricarinatus. Next base: position 8,942,795 of record NC_091391.1, read on the forward strand.
AAGTGTTTGTTGACTACCACAACACCACCAGTGTTTGGTGACTACCACAACACTACCAGTGTTTGGTGACTACCACAACACTACCACTGTTTGGTGACTACCACAAAACTACCAGTGTTTGGTGACTACCACAAGACCACCAGTGTTTGGTGACTACCACAACACTACCAGTGTTTGGTGACTACCACAGCACTACAAGTGTTTGGTGACTACCACAACACTACCAGTGTTTGGTGACTACCACAACACCACCAGTGTTTGGTGACTACCACAGCACTACAAGTGTTTGTTGACTACCACAACACCACCAGTGTTTGGTGACTACCACAACACTACCAGTGTTTGGTGACTACCACAACACTACCACTGTTTGGTGACTACCATAACACTACAAGTTTTAGGTGACTACCACAACACTACCAGTGTTTGGTGACTACCACAACACCACCAGTGTTTGGTGACTACCACAACACTACCAGTGTTTGGTGACTACCACAACACTACCAGTGTTTGGTGACTACCACAACACTACCAGTGTTTGGTGACTACCACAACACCACCAGTCTTTGGCGACTACCACAACACTACCAGAGTTTGGTGACTACCACAACACTACCAGTGTTTGGTGACTACCACAACACTACCAGTGTTTGGTGACTAACATAAAACTAGCAGTGTTTGGTGACTACCACAACACTATCAGTGTTTGGTGACTACCACAACACTATCAGTGTTTGGTGACTACCACAACAGTACCAGTGTTTGGTGACTACCACAACACTACCAGAGTTTAGTGACCACAACACTGCCAGTGTTTGGTGACTACCACCACTACAGCTGTGTGGTGACTACTGTCAGTGTTTGGTGACTACCACAACACTACCAGTGTTTGGTGACTACCACAGCACTATCAGTGTTTGGAGAATACCACAACACTACCAGTGTTTGGTGACTACCACAACACTACAGCTGTGTGGTGACTTCCATAACACTGTCAGTGTTTGGTGACTACCACAACACTATCAGTGTTTGGTGACTACCGCAACACTATCAGTGTTTGGTGACTACCACAACACTACCAGTGTTTGGTGACTACCACAACACTATCAGTGTTTGGTGGCTACCACAACACTACCAGTGTTTGGTGACTACCACAACACTACCAGTGTTTGGTGACTACCACAACACTACCAGTGTTTGGTGACTACCACAACACTACCAGTGTTTGGTGACTACCACAACACTATCAGTGTTTGGTGACTACCACAACACTACCATTGTTTGGTGACTACCACAAAACTACCAGTGCTTGGTGACTACCACAACATTACCATTGTTTGGTGACTACCACAACACTAGCAGAGTTTGGTGACTACCACAACACTTCCATTGATTGGTGACTACCACAACACTATCAGTGTTTGGTGACTTCCACAACACTACCATTATTTGGTGACTACCACAACACTACCATTGTTTGGTGACTACCACAACACTACCAGAGTTAGGTGACTACCACAAAACTACCAGTGTTTGGTGACCACAACACTACCAGTGATTGGTGAATAGGACAACTCTACCAGTGTTTGGTGACTACCACAACACTATCAGTGTTTGGTGACTACCACAACACTATCAGTGTTTGGTGACTACCACAACACTATCAGTGTTTGGTGACTACCACAACACTACCAGTGTTTGGTGACTACCACAGCACTACCAGTGTCTGGTGACTACCACAGCACTACAAGTGTTTGGTGACTACCACAGCACTACCAGTGTCTGGTGACTACCACAGCACTACAAGTGTTTGGTGACTACCACAACACTACCAGTGTTTGGTGACTACCACAGCACTACCAGTGTTTGGTGACTACCACAACACCACCAGTGTTTGGTGACTACCACAACACTACCAGTGTTTGGTGACTACCACAACACTACCAGTGTTTGCTGACTACCACAGCACTTCCAGTGTTTGGTGACTACCACAGCACTACAAGTGTTTGGTGACTACCACAACACTACCAGAGTTTAGTGACCACAACACTGCCAGTGTTTGGTGACTACCAAAATACTACCAATGTTTGGTGACTACCACAACACTACCAGTGTTTGGTGACTACCACAACACTACCAGTGTTTAGTGACTACGACCCCACTACCAGTGTTTGGTGACTACCACAAAACTACCAGTGTTTGGTGACTAACACAACACTACCAGAGTTTGGTGAATACCACATCACTACCAGTGTTTAGTGACTACCAGAGCACTACCAGTGTCTTGTGACTACCACAACACTACCAGTGTTTGGTGAATACCACATCACTACCAGTGTTTGGTGACTACCACAACACTACCAGTGTTTCGTGACTACCACAACACTACCAGTGTTTGGTGACTACGACAACGTTACCGGTTTTGGTGACTACTACAACACTACCAGTGTTTGGTGACTAACACAACACTACCAGTGTTTGGTGAATACCACATCACTACCAGTGTTTGGTGATTACCACAACACTACCAGTGTTTGGTGACTACCACAACACTTCCAGTGTTTGATGACTACCACAAGACTACCAGTGTTTGGTGACTACCACAACACTACCAGTGTTTGGTGACTACCAAAACACTATCAGTGTTTGGTGACTACCACAACGCTACCAGTGTTTGGCGACTACCACAACACTACCAGTGTTTGGTGACCACCACAACACTACCAGTGTCTGGTGACTACCACAACACTACCAGTGTTTGGTGATTACCACAACACTACCAGTGTTTGGTGGCTACCACAACACTATCAGTGTTTGGTGACTAACACAACACTACCAGTGTTTGGTGACTACCACAGCACTACTATTGATTGGTGACTACCACAACACCACAAGTGTTTGGTGGTTACCACAATTCTACCAGTGTTTGGTGACTACCACAACACCACCAGTGTTTGGTGACTACCACAACACTGCTAGTGTTTGGTGACTACAACACTACCAGTGTTTAGTGACTACCACAACACCACCATTGTATGGTGACTACCACAACACTACAGGTGTTTAGTCACTACCACAACACTACCAGAGTTTGGTTACCACAACACTACTAAGAGTGTTTGGTGACTACCGCAACACCCCAGTGTTTGGTGACTACCACAACACTACCAGTGTTTGGTAACTACCACAACACCACCAGTGTTTGCTGACTACCACAAGGCTACCAGTGTTTGGTGACTCCCACAACACCAGTGTTTGGTGACTACCACAACACTACTAGTGTTTGGTGACTACCACAACACCAACAGTGTTTGGTGGTTACCACAATTCTACCAGTTTGGTGACTACCACAACACCACCAGTATTTGGTGACTACCACAATACTGTTAGTGTTTGGTGACTACCATAACACTTCCAGTGTTTAGTGACTACCACAACACCACCAATGTTTGGTGACTACCACAACACTACCAGTGTTTGGTAACTACCACAACACCACCAGTGTTTGGTGACTACCACAACACTACTAGTGTTTCGTGACTACCATAACACTACAAGTGTTTGCTGACTACCACAACACTACCAATGTTTGGTGACTACTACAACACTACCAGTGTTTTGTGACTACCACAACACTACAAGTGTTTGGCGACTGCCACAACGCTACCAGAGTTTGGTGACCACAACACTAAGAGTGTTTGGTGACTACCACAACACTACCAATGTTTGGTGTCTACCACAACACTACCAGTGTTTTGTGACGACCACAACACTACCAGTGTTTGGTGATCACAACACTGCCAGTGATTGGTGACTACCAAACACTACCAGTGTTTGGTGACTACCACAACACTACTAGTGTTTAGTGACTACTCCAATACTACCAGTGTCTGGTGACTACCACAACACTACCAGTGTTTGGTGACTAACACAACACTACCAGTGTTTGGTGACTACCAAACACTACCAGTGTTTGGTGACTACCACAACACTACTAGTGTTTAGTGACTACTACAATACTACCAGTGTCTGGTGACTACCACAACACTACCAGTGTTTGGTGGCTGCCACAACACTACCAGTGTTTGGTGACTACCACAACACCACCAGTGTTTGGTGACTACCACAACACCACCAGTGTTTGGTGACTTCCACAACACCACAGGTGTTCGGTGACTACCACAACACTACCACTGTTTGGTTACTACTCCAACACCACCAGTGTTTTGTGACTACCCTAACACCACCAGTATTTGGTGACTACCACAACACTACCATTCTTTCGTGACTACCACAACACTATCAGTGTTTGGTGACTACCACAACACTACCATTATTTGGTGACTACCACAACACTACCATTGTTTGGTGACTACCACAACACTACCAGAGTTTGGTGACTACCACAAAACTACCAGTGTTTGGTGACCACAACACTACCAGTGATTGGTGAATAGGACAACTCTACCAGTGTTTGGTGACTACCACAACACTATCAGTGTTTGGTGACTACCACAACACTACCAGTGTTTGGTGACTACCACAGCACTACCAGTGTCTGGTGACTACCACAGCACTACAAGTGTTTGGTGACTACCACAACACTACCAGTGTTTGCTGACTACCACAACACTACCAGTGATTGGTGAATAGGACAACTCTACCAGTGTTTGGTGACTACCACAACACTATCAGTGTTTGGTGACTACCACAACAATACCAGTGTTTGGTGACTACCACAACACTATCAGTGTTTGGTGACTACCACAGCACTACCAGTGTTTGGTGATGTGGCATGCAAAGAGTACGTAACCTTTATTCGGCGCATGGACACACCCTCATTTACAGGCTATCTCCCCCAACCAGCGAACCAGGTTGCTAAGAGTTGATGATGGGGCCCCATCGTTCAACTAGTGACCAGGTTCTAGCCAATAAGAAGGTGGGATTGACAATCGCAGAGGTTATGTGGATACCGCTCTCCTGTCTGCCCTTGTCATTCCCACTCTAGAGCTGGTTGAAGCACGGTCTGCTATCTTGTGGCTTCTATTTCTGCCTTGCTTACCGTGGAGTGCACTATATTTATCACTGTACATAGTGTACATATTGCTGTTATAATTGGTGAAGGATAATATAAGTCTAAACTTTTTCTACTGTGTTTATTTGCTCCCATTACACCTGGGATAACAGGCCATTTGAAATCCTAGGTTGTAATATGGGTAGCCTGTCCGAGAGCTGGACTTAGAGAAACGGTTGAGCTTAGGGTGAAGCTTGTAGCAGGAACATTGTGTAGCTTGCTGTTTCGCTTCGCTTTACAAATTTTGCGTGTCAGTTGCTTATGATCAGCCTTGCTATTGTGTGATCGTTCAACAGCTCGCTACTAGCTTGTTCAGTGTGCTCGCTTCGCTACGGTCAATCTTGTGTGCAGTCGGCTTTGCTTGTATGCGTATTCTGCAATCGTACTGTGCATAGCTAAGCGTGTTCTGCAAATTAACGTGTTACGTTGGGGTATTCGTACTGTGCATAGCGAATAACTTATGCCACCTAGACGAGTCAGACGCCTGGTGTCGGCATATACTTTGCATAACCTACCTAAATTGTCCCTACAGCGTTGTTGGCAAATTGCTCGTTCCATTGGCATTCCCTATAAACGCACTCTCACAGCTGCGCAACTGCGTTCACTTATTGCTGACATACTTATTGAAGAAGAGATGGCACATCAAACTCCTCCCTCTACGGGAGCTAGGGAAAAAACTACTATGTTCTCGCATGAGGAAGATGATACACCTACGGAGCAAAATGGTCAGTATAGTGCAGCTGGGTTGTCTCAGGTGAATCAGCGTCGTTGGCACTTGAGCTGGCAAAAATCACGCTGGAGCAAACTAGGGAACAGAGAGCATTCGCAAGGGAAGAATTTGATAGGGAAAGAGAAAGGAGGCAGTTTTCGCATTCTGTAAACGATTTCAGTTTACAAAAAGCAGTACAGCTTGTTCCCCGCTTCAATGAGGCCGAACCAGAGCAATTTTTCGAAAGCTTCGAAAATCAGGCTCGAGCCTTGAGGTGGCCGGAACAGCACTGGGCAGCGTTGGTTCATACAGCATTATTGGGTAAGGCACAGGACTTTACGTCGGTATTAACTGACGCTGAATTCTCTGATTATCAAGTAGTAAAGACCACAGTGTTGGGAGCATATACATGTATCCCAGCTAAATATCGTAAGGCCTTCAAATTGAACAGGCGGCAGCTTGGTCAATCCCTGGTGGACTTTGTGAGACAGCAAACCAAAGCTTTTACCAGCTGGTATAAAGCGAGTGGTGTCTCTAACTTTGAGGAGCTGGTGCAGCTTATTCTGATTGATAACCTGCTGGAGTCTGTGGGACCAGAGGTTCGTGTCTTTCTGCAGGATCGTGACTTAACCACTGCATTGGAGGCGGCCAGGTTGGCTGATACCTTCGAAACGAACCGCTCCTTGTCCGAGCGGTCCCGTCTCTCTTTTCAACAGTCTGGCGTGAGCAGAGATCGACAACATTGGAGAATGAAGTGCCAGCCGGAGGGAGAGCGTCTACGTCATCCAACCAAGTCACCTGGTGAGCCACGCTTCTCAACATATGGTCCCCCTGCGGAGAGGCAAACTACTTATGGAGCATCTCGACAACAATATCCAGAGAGGCACCAGCCAGAACGACACCACTTGCAACGTCATCAGGGAGTAAAGGGCAAGCCTGTCGTCTGCTTCAGGTGCAATAAAGTAGGTCACATCAGTTCCAACTGCCCCCAAAAACCTCAACCCATCGGGAAAATCTCTAATATCCCTAGTAACATGTCCCCTAGAGAAGTAGAAAAAGGTATGGCCCCTTATTATTGCGAAAGTCTTATTTCCCTTCAGGAAAACTCAGAACCAACTAAAGTAAATACCTTTAGAGATACTGGAGCATATTGCTCACTTGTCAGAGAAGGAATATTACCCCTTTCAGAGAATACTTCCTTGAATTCCTCAGTTTTATTGGAAGCCTATGGAGGAGCTATATATTCAGTTCCTTTGCATAAAATTTATGTACAGTGCAAATATTACACTGGGTACTTGACTGTAGGTATCTCAAAAGGATTTCCCATGAAAAATGCCATGTTATTACTGGGTAATAACATTACTACTGTTACTTCGTGTCCTGAACCTATAATGATTAATGCTTCTCCAGTGTTGGCCATAACTCGGGCAACATCCCAAGGGTTGTCTGGGGAGAATGTTGACCTATCCTTGGACGACTCCGATCTCGGAATAGCCACGTTGTTTTATGAGACACACCGGCCGGAGTCTCGTAAATCAAGTGAACAGACCCCGATCAAGCCTTCCTATTCCCAGGTTGCAGGATTGCCAGATGTCTCTGTTTCCATGCCCGAGGGACTGTCCTTCCGGGAGGAACAACGAAAGGACCCTTCTTTAAAATTCGCTTTTCAGGCAGCCATGGGTAAATCCTCTTTGGGTCATCCAGTCAAGTATGAAGTTAAAAATGATTATTTGGTTTGCACTGAGACTGGTAAGGAGATAGAGGGCCGGCAATTATACGACAGGTTAGTGGTTCCAACCAAGTATAGACCTCAGATATTAAATATAGCTCATAATACGTCATCAGGAGGTCACTTAGGAATTACAAAAACCTTGTATAGAATCACAAAAGAATTTTATTGGCCAAAATTAAAGAAAGATGTGAAGAATCATATTAGGTGTTGCCGAGAATGTCAGCAAGTTGGAAAACCTGGACATTCCATTAAACCTGCACCTCTCCAACCCATACCTGCTGATGGAGAACCTTTTGCAGATTTAATTATAGATTGTGTAGGTCCACTACCTAAGTCAAAGTCTGGAAATCAGTATTTATTTACAATTATGGATAAAGTAACCAGATATCCTGAAGCGATCCCAATGCGTAGTATCAATACTAAAGCTATTCTCAAAGCTTTAACAAAATTCATTTCTTGTTTTGGCATTCCTAAAACTATACAAAGTGATCAAGGTACTAACTTCACTGCCAAAGCATTTAGGGAAGTATTAACTAGGTTAGGGATAATTCACAACTTATCCACTGCCTATCACCCTCAGTCCCAAGGCGCCTTGGAAAGATTCCACCAAACATTAAAAACAATGATGAGAAGTTTTTGCATGCACTTTCCGACAGATTGGGATGAATCTCTACCTTTGTTGCTGTTCTCAGTACGAGAGACGGTGCAAGAGTCTACAGGGTATAGTCCGTTTGAGCTGATCTTTGGGCACAATGTACGAGGTCCTCTTCGGGTGCTCAAAGAAGGATGGATGGGAGAAGACGTAAGCTCAGCACTCTACAACCCGTCTTCAAGGTTGCAGGTGGCACGTGAGTTAGCCACGGCTAACCTAAAGACAGCTCAAAGTAAGATGAAACAGAGGTATGACAGAAGTGCACAATTCCGCTCCTTCCATCCAGGAGACAAGGTGTTGGTGCAGGAACCTATACCTGGCCACACCTTGAAAGCTAGATTTACGGGACCTATGCAGATAGTAAGTAGATTATCTGATTTAAATTATGTGGTAGCTCCCATTGATAAGACCTCAAAAACAAAAACTTACCACATTAATCAAATCAAGGCCTTTCATACACCAGATAAAGTCCCAGTAATGACTCTGTCCTCTACCTCTGAGGACGACTCTGACTCTTTGCACTCTATCTCTGAAATTAATACTAAACTTTCAAATTCTGTCCTCCTCAAGGATCCTAGCCCGTTAATGGATGGATTATCTGAAATACAAGCAACCAATTTAACTGAGCTTCTACAGTCATATCCTAATATTTTTTCGGATGTGCCGAAAAAATGTACGTTAGGTTACCATGATGTAGATGTGGGAAAATCTAAACCAATTAAACTCTCCCCCTACAGAGCTAATCCTGAAAAGCAAAGGCTACTTCAGCAGGAAGTAGACTTCTTGTTAGAACATGGTTTAGTGGAGGAGTCATCTAGTCCATGGGCTTCACCGTGCATCCTAGTAAAAAAGGCTGATGGAGGGTTTCGTATGTGCACAGACTACCGTAAAGTGAACGAGGTCACAATTACAGATGCTTACCCTCTTCCTCGTCTGGATGACGTAATTGACTTTGTGGGTAAGGCTACTTTTGTGTCCAAATTAGATCTCCTTAAAGGTTACTATCAGGTACCTTTGACAGATAAGGCGAAGGAAATCTCTGCCTTCGTAATTCCAGGAGGTCATTATCAGTATACAGTTACCCCCTTCGGAATGAAAAATTCCCCCTCTTCATTCCAGAAACTCATCCATCAGGCTATTAAAGGACTTGAAGGCACGGCAGCATACCTAGATGATATTGTTGTGGTGTCTGATACTTGGGATCAACACCTACTTAGACTTAAAGCTCTGTTTGAGACCTTTAAGAATTCCCAATTAACAGTTAATTTATCTAAATCTTCCTTTGGCCAGGCCACTGTCACTTTTCTAGGCCATGAAGTAGGTAGTGGTAATGTTGCACCTAAACTTGCTAAAGTTCTTTCGATTAAAGATTATCCAGTTCCTCATGATAGGAAATCTCTTCAACGTTTCCTAGGCATGATAGGATTTTACAGAAGATTCTGTAAGAATTTCTCAGATATTGTAGCCCCTCTTACCTCTCTTACCAGTCATAAAGTTCCCTTTAATTGGACGTCAGATTGTAACACTGCTTTTAATAAAGCAAAAAGATTATTGTGCTCTGCACCCATTCTCCTGTCTCCAGACTTCTCCAAACCTTTTTCATTACAGGTTGATGCTTGTGAGTCTGGGGTTGGGGCGGTACTATTACAAATCGGGAACAAGGAGCTGCAGCCAATCGCATACTTTTCAGCTAAGTTCCAGCCACATCAGAGAGCTTACTCTACCATTGAAAAAGAAGCCCTCGCGCTGGTAATGGCTTTGGAGCATTTCGATGTTTATGTGGGCCAGACATCGCAGGTGGTCACAGTCTACAGTGATCACAACCCGTTAGTCTATCTCCAAGCCATGAAGAATCACAACACAAGGCTTATGCGTTGGACGCTCAGGCTGCAGCCCTACAATATAAAAATTAATTATATTGCCGGCAAAGAAAATGTGTTGGCAGACTCTTTGTCAAGAGTCTAGTTTAATATTTTATTTAGGTTAGGATGTATTTGTGGTAACCCCCCTTTCAAGCTCTTTTTTTTATCCCCTGATGTGGGGTTTTTTTTTTTAGTGAGGGGATACGGGCTACCGTCCGCTTGTATCTTGGACCTATGTTGGCCTATCTGACTGCTGTCTCACTCTGAGTTTAGGGTTTGGCTTTTGGTCACTAGGAAAGCTGAGCTCTATCTAAGAGTTGGATGGTGGAGAGGATAGGCGGTCCCATTATTTTGTGCCATGGCGGCACGGTTACCACTGGGAGGTGGCAGCCTAATCCTGAGCCTTCTCGGGGGTGGGGGTGTGGCATGCAAAGAGTACGTAACCTTTATTCGGCGCATGGACACACCCTCATTTACAGGCTATCTCCCCCAACCAGCGAACCAGGTTGCTAAGAGTTGATGATGGGGCCCCATCGTTCAACTAGTGACCAGGTTCTAGCCAATAAGAAGGTGGGATTGACAATCGCAGAGGTTATGTGGATACCGCTCTCCTGTCTGCCCTTGTCATTCCCATTCTAGAGCTGGTTGAAGCACGGTCTGCTATCTTGTGGCTTCTATTTCTGCCTTGCTTACCGTGGAGTGCACTATATTTATCACTGTACATAGTGTACATATTGCTGTTCTAAACTAGTGACCAGGTTCTAGCCAATAAGAAGGTGGGATTGACAATCGCAGAGGTTATGTGGATACCGCTCTCCTGTCTGCCCTTGTCATTCCCATTCTAGAGCTGGTTGAAGCACGGTCTGCTATCTTGTGGCTTCTATTTCTGCCTTGCTTACCGTGGAGTGCACTATATTTATCACTGTACATAGTGTACATATTGCTGTTATAATTGGTGAAGGATAATATAAGTCTAAACTTTTTCTACTGTGTTTATTTGCTCCCATTACACCTGGGATAACAGGCCATTTGAAATCCTAGGTTGTAATATGGGTAGCCTGTCCGAGAGCTGGACTTAGAGAAACGGTTGAGCTTAGGGTGAAGCTTGTAGCAGGAACATTGTGTAGCTTGCTGTTTCGCTTCGCTTTACAAATTTTGCGTGTCAGTTGCTTATGATCAGCCTTGCTATTGTGTGATCGTTCAACAGCTCGCTACTAGCTTGTTCAGTGTGCTCGCTTCGCTACGGTCAATCTTGTGTGCAGTCGGCTTTGCTTGTATGCGTATTCTGCAATCGTACTGTGCATAGCTAAGCGTGTTCTGCAAATTAACGTGTTACGTTGGGGTATTCGTACTGTGCATAGCGAATAACTTATGCCACCTAGACGAGTCAGACGCCTGGTGTCGGCATATACTTTGCATAACCTACCTAAATTGTCCCTACAGCGTTGTTGGCAAATTGCTCGTTCCATTGGCATTCCCTATAAACGCACTCTCACAGCTGCGCAACTGCGTTCACTTATTGCTGACATACTTATTGAAGAAGAGATGGCACATCAAACTCCTCCCTCTACGGGAGCTAGGGAAAAAACTACTATGTTCTCGCATGAGGAAGATGATACACCTACGGAGCAAAATGGTCAGTATAGTGCAGCTGGGTTGTCTCGAGGTGAATCAGCGTCGTTGGCACTTGAGCTGGCAAAAATCACGCTGGAGCAAACTAGGGAACAGAGAGCATTCGCAAGGGAAGAATTTGATAGGGAAAGAGAAAGGAGGCAGTTTTCGCATTCTGTAAACGATTTCAGTTTACAAAAAGCAGTACAGCTTGTTCCCCGCTTCAATGAGGCCGAACCAGAGCAATTTTTCGAAAGCTTCGAAAATCAGGCTCGAGCCTTGAGGTGGCCGGAACAGCACTGGGCAGCGTTGGTTCATACAGCATTATTGGGTAAGGCACAGGAATTTACGTCGGTATTAACTGACGCTGAATTCTCTGATTATCAAGTAGTGAAGACCACAGTGTTGGGAGCATATACATGTATCCCAGCTAAATATCGTAAGACCTTCAAATTGAACAGGCGGCAGCTTGGTCAATCCCTGGTGGACTTTGTGAGACAGCAAACCAAAGCTTTTACCAGCTGGTATAAAGCGAGTGGTGTCTCTAACTTTGAGGAGCTGGTGCAGCTTATTCTGATTGATAACCTGCTGGAGTCTGTGGGACCAGAGGTTCGTGTCTTTCTGCAGGATCGTGACTTAACCACTGCATTGGAGGCGGCCAGGTTGGCTGATACCTTCGAAACGAACCGCTCCTTGTCCGAGCGGTCCCGTCTCTCTTTTCAACAGTCTGGCGTGAGCAGAGATCGACAACATTGGAGAATGAAGTGCCAGCCGGAGGGAGAGCGTCTACGTCATCCAACCAAGTCACCTGGTGAGCCACGCTTCTCAACATATGGTCCCCCTGCGGAGAGGCAAACTACTTATGGAGCATCTCGACAACAATATCCAGAGAGGCACCAGCCAGAACGACACCACTTGCAACGTCATCAGGGAGTAAAGGGCAAGCCTGTCGTCTGCTTCAGGTGCAATAAAGTAGGTCACATCAGTTCCAACTGCCCCCAAAAACCTCAACCCATCGGGAAAATCTCTAATATCCCTAGTAACATGTCCCCTAGAGAAGTAGAAAAAGGTATGGCCCCTTATTATTGCGAAAGTCTTATTTCCCTTCAGGAAAACTCAGAACCAACTAAAGTAAATACCTTTAGAGATACTGGAGCATATTGCTCACTTGTCAGAGAAGGAATATTACCCCTTTCAGAGAATACTTCCTTGAATTCCTCAGTTTTATTGGAAGCCTATGGAGGAGCTATATATTCTGTTCCTTTGCATAAAATTTATGTACAGTGCAAATATTACACTGGGTACTTGACTGTAGGTATCTCAAAAGGATTTCCCATGAAAAATGCCATGTTATTACTGGGTAATAACATTACTACTGTTACTTCGTGTCCTGAACCTATAATGATTAATGCTTCTCCAGTGTTGGCCATAACTCGGGCAACATCCCAAGGGTTGTCTGGGGAGAATGTTGACCTATCCTTGGACGACTCCGATCTCGGAATAGCCACGTTGTTTTATGAGACACACCGGCCGGAGTCTCGTAAATCAAGTGAACAGACCCCGATCAAGCCTTCCTATTCCCAGGTTGCAGGATTGCCAGATGTCTCTGTTTCCATGCCCGAGGGACTGTCCTTCCGGGAGGAACAACGAAAGGACCCTTCTTTAAAATTCGCTTTTCAGGCAGCCATGGGTAAATCCTCTTTGGGTCATCCAGTCAAGTATGAAGTTAAAAATGATTATTTGGTTTGCACTGAGACTGGTAAGGAGATAGAGGGCCGGCAATTATACGACAGGTTAGTGGTTCCAACCAAGTATAGACCTCAGATATTAAATATAGCTCATAATACGTCATTAGGAGGTCACTTAGGAATTACAAAAACCTTGTATAGAATCACAAAAGAATTTTATTGGCCAAAATTAAAGAAAGATGTGAAGAATCATATTAGGTGTTGCCGAGAATGTCAGCAAGTTGGAAAACCTGGACATTCCATTAAACCTGCACCTCTCCAACCCATACCTGCTGATGGAGAACCTTTTGCAGATTTAATTATAGATTGTGTAGGTCCACTACCTAAGTCAAAGTCTGGAAATCAGTATTTATTTACAATTATGGATAAAGTAACCAGATATCCTGAAGCGATCCCAATGCGTAGTATCAATACTAAAGCTATTCTCAAAGCTTTAACAAAATTCATTTCTTGTTTTGGCATTCCTAAAACTATACAAAGTGATCAAGGTACTAACTTCACTGCCAAAGCATTTAGGGAAGTATTAACTAGGTTAGGGATAATTCACAACTTATCCACTGCCTATCACCCTCAGTCCCAAGGCGCCTTGGAAAGATTCCACCAAACATTAAAAACAATGATGAGAAGTTTTTGCATGCACTTTCCGACAGATTGGGATGAATCTCTACCTTTGTTGCTGTTCTCAGTACGAGAGACGGTGCAAGAGTCTACAGGGTATAGTCCGTTTGAGCTGATCTTTGGGCACAATGTACGAGGTCCTCTTCGGGTGCTCAAAGAAGGATGGATGGGAGAAGACGTAAGCTCAGCACTCTACAACCCGTCTTCAAGGTTGCAGGTGGCACGTGAGTTAGCCACGGCTAACCTAAAGACAGCTCAAAGTAAGATGAAACAGAGGTATGACAGAAGTGCACAATTCCGCTCCTTCCATCCAGGAGACAAGGTGTTGGTGCAGGAACCTATACCTGGCCACACCTTGAAAGCTAGATTTACGGGACCTATGCAGATAGTAAGTAGATTATCTGATTTAAATTATGTGGTAGCTCCCATTGATAAGACCTCAAAAACAAAAACTTACCACATTAATCAAATCAAGGCCTTTCATACACCAGATAAAGTCCCAGTAATGACTCTGTCCTCTACCTCTGAGGACGACTCTGACTCTTTGCACTCTATCTCTGAAATTAATACTAAACTTTCAAATTCTGTCCTCCTCAAGGATCCTAGCCCGTTAATGGATGGATTATCTGAAATACAAGCAACCAATTTAACTGAGCTTCTACAGTCATATCCTAATATTTTTTCGGATGTGCCGAAAAAATGTACGTTAGGTTACCATGATGTAGATGTGGGAAAATCTAAACCAATTAAACTCTCCCCCTACAGAGCTAATCCTGAAAAGCAAAGGCTACTTCAGCAGGAAGTAGACTTCTTGTTAGAACATGGTTTAGTGGAGGAGTCATCTAGTCCATGGGCTTCACCGTGCATCCTAGTAAAAAAGGCTGATGGAGGGTTTCGTATGTGCACAGACTACCGTAAAGTGAACGAGGTCACAATTACAGATGCTTACCCTCTTCCTCGTCTGGATGACGTAATTGACTTTGTGGGTAAGGCTACTTTTGTGTCCAAATTAGATCTCCTTAAAGGTTACTATCAGGTACCTTTGACAGATAAGGCGAAGGAAATCTCTGCCTTCGTAATTCCAGGAGGTCATTATCAGTATACAGTTACCCCCTTCGGAATGAAAAATTCCCCCTCTTCATTCCAGAAACTCATCCATCAGGCTATTAAAGGACTTGAAGGCACGGCAGCATACCTAGATGATATTGTTGTGGTGTCTGATACTTGGGATCAACACCTACTTAGACTTAAAGCTCTGTTTGAGACCTTTAAGAATTCCCAATTAACAGTTAATTTATCTAAATCTTCCTTTGGCCAGGCCACTGTCACTTTTCTAGGCCATGAAGTAGGTAGTGGTAATGTTGCACCTAAACTTGCTAAAGTTCTTTCGATTAAAGATTATCCAGTTCCTCATGATAGGAAATCTCTTCAACGTTTCCTAGGCATGATAGGATTTTACAGAAGATTCTGTAAGAATTTCTCAGATATTGTAGCCCCTCTTACCTCTCTTACCAGTCATAAAGTTCCCTTTAATTGGACGTCAGATTGTAACACTGCTTTTAATAAAGCAAAAAGATTATTGTGCTCTGCACCCATTCTCCTGTCTCCAGACTTCTCCAAACCTTTTTCATTACAGGTTGATGCTTGTGAGTCTGGGGTTGGGGCGGTACTATTACAAATCGGGAACAAGGAGCTGCAGCCAATCGCATACTTTTCAGCTAAGTTCCAGCCACATCAGAGAGCTTACTCTACCATTGAAAAAGAAGCCCTCGCGCTGGTAATGGCTTTGGAGCATTTCGATGTTTATGTGGGCCAGACATCGCAGGTGGTCACAGTCTACAGTGATCACAACCCGTTAGTCTATCTCCAAGCCATGAAGAATCACAACACAAGGCTTATGCGTTGGACGCTCAGGCTGCAGCCCTACAACATAAAAATTAAATATATTGCCGGCAAAGAAAATGTGTTGGCAGACTCTTTGTCAAGAGTCTAGTTTAATATTTTATTTAGGTTAGGATGTATTTGTGGTAACCCCCCTTTCAAGCTCTTTTTTTTTATCCCCTGATGTGGGGTTTTTTTTTTTAGTGAGGGGATACGGGCTACCGTCCGCTTGTATCTTGGACCTATGTTGGCCTATCTGACTGCTGTCTCACTCTGAGTTTAGGGTTTGGCTTTTGGTCACTAGGAAAGCTGAGCTCTATCTAAGAGTTGGATGGTGGAGAGGATAGGCGGTCCCATTATTTTGTGCCATGGCGGCACGGTTACCACTGGGAGGTGGCAGCCTAATCCTGAGCCTTCTCGGGGGTGGGGGTGTGGCATGCAAAGAGTACGTAACCTTTATTCGGCGCATGGACACACCCTCATTTACAGGCTATCTCCCCCAACCAGCGAACCAGGTTGCTAAGAGTTGATGATGGGGCCCCATCGTTCAACTAGTGACCAGGTTCTAGCCAATAAGAAGGTGGGATTGACAATCGCAGAGGTTATGTGGATACCGCTCTCCTGTCTGCCCTTGTCATTCCCATTCTAGAGCTGGTTGAAGCACGGTCTGCTATCTTGTGGCTTCTATTTCTGCCTTGCTTACCGTGGAGTGCACTATATTTATCACTGTACATAGTGTACATATTGCTGTTCTAAATTGGTGAAGGATAATATAAGTCTAAACTTTTTCTACTGTGTTTATTTGCTCCCATTACACCTGGGATAACAGGCCATTTGAAATCCTAGGTTGTAATAGTTTGGTGACTACGACAACGTTACCGGTTTTGGTGACTACTACAACACTACCAGTGTTTGGTGACTAACACAACACTACCAGTGTTTGGTGAATACCACATCACTACCAGTGTTTGGTGATTACCACAACACTACCAGTGTTTGGTGACTACCACAACACTTCCAGTGTTTGATGACTACCACAAGACTACCAGTGTTTGGTGACTACCACAACACTACCAGTGTTTGGTGACTACCAAAACACTATCAGTGTTTGGTGACTACCACAACGCTACCAGTGTTTGGCGACTACCACAACACTACCAGTGTTTGGTGACCACCACAACACTACCAGTGTCTGGTGACTACCACAACACTACCAGTGTTTGGTGATTACCACAACACTACCAGTGTTTGGTGGCTACCACAACACTATCAGTGTTTGGTGACTAACACAACACTACCAGTGTTTGGTGACTACCACAGCACTACTATTGATTGGTGACTACCACAGCACCACAAGTGTTTGGTGGTTACCACAATTCTACCAGTGTTTGGTGACTACCACAACACCACCAGTGTTTGGTGACTACCACAACACTGCTAGTGTTTGGTGACTACTACAACACTACCAGTGTTTAGTGACTACCACAACACCACCATTGTATGGTGACTACCACAACACTACAGGTGTTTAGTGACTACCACAACACTACCAGAGTTTGGTTACCACAACACTACTAAGAGTGTTTGGTGACTACCGCAACACCCCAGTGTTTGGTGACTACCACAACACTACCAGTGTTTGGTAACTACCACAACACCACCAGTGTTTGCTGACTACCACAAGGCTACCAGTGTTTGGTGACTCCCACAACACCAGTGTTTGGTGACTACCACAACACTACTAGTGTTTGGTGACTACCACAACACCAACAGTGTTTGGTGGTTACCACAATTCTACCAGTTTGGTGACTACCACAACACCACCAGTATTTGGTGACTACCACAATACTGTTAGTGTTTGGTGACTACCATAACACTTCCAGTGTTTAGTGACTACCACAACACCACCAATGTTTGGTGACTACCACAACACTACCAGAGTTTGGTGAATACCACATCACTACCAGTGTTTAGTGACTACCAGAGCACTACCAGTGTCTTGTGACTACCACAACACTACCAGTGTTTGGTGACTAACACAACACTACCAGTGTTTGGTGAATACCACAAAACTACCAGTGTTTGGTGACTAACACAACACTACCAGAGTTTGGTGAATACCACATCACTACCAGTGTTTAGTGACTACCAGAGCACTACCAGTGTCTTGTGACTACCACAACACTACCAGTGTTTGGTGACTAACACAACACTACCAGTGTTTGGTGAATACCACATCACTACCAGTGTTTGGTGACTACCACAACACTACCAGTGTTTCGTGACTACCACAACACTACCAGTGTTTGGTGACTACGACAACGTTACCGGTTTTGGTGACTACTACAACACTACCAGTGTTTGGTGACTAACACAACACTACCAGTGTTTGGTGAATACCACATCACTACCAGTGTTTGGTGATTACCACAACACTACCAGTGTTTGGTGACTACCACAACACTTCCAGTGTTTGATGACTACCACAAGACTACCAGTGTTTGGTGACTACCACAACACTACCAGTGTTTGGTGACTACCAAAACACTATCAGTGTTTGGTGACTACCACAACGCTACCAGTGTTTGGCGACTACCACAACACTACCAGTGTTTGGTGACCACCACAACACTACCAGTGTCTGGTGACTACCACAACACTACCAGTGTTTGGTGATTACCACAACACTACCAGTGTTTGGTGGCTACCACAACACTATCAGTGTTTGGTGACTAACACAACACTACCAGTGTTTGGTGACTACCACAGCACTACTATTGATTGGTGACTACCACAACACCACAAGTGTTTGGTGGTTACCACAATTCTACCAGTGTTTGGTGACTACCACAACACCACCAGTGTTTGGTGACTACCACAACACTGCTAGTGTTTGGTGACTACTACAACACTACCAGTGTTTAGTGACTACCACAACACCACCATTGTATGGTGACTACCACAACACTACAGGTGTTTAGTGACTACCACAACACTACCAGAGTTTGGTTACCACAACACTACTAAGAGTGTTTGGTGACTACCGCAACACCCCAGTGTTTGGTGACTACCACAACACTACCAGTGTTTGGTAACTACCACAACACCACCAGTGTTTGCTGACTACCACAAGGCTACCAGTGTTTGGTGACTCCCACAACACCAGTGTTTGGTGACTACCACAACACTACTAGTGTTTGGTGACTACCACAACACCAACAGTGTTTGGTGGTTACCACAATTCTACCAGTTTGGTGACTACCACAACACCACCAGTATTTGGTGACTACCACAATACTGTTAGTGTTTGGTGACTACCATAACACTTCCAGTGTTTAGTGACTACCACAACACCACCAATGTTTGGTGACTACCACAACACTACCAGTGTTTGGTAACTACCACAACACCACCAGTGTTTGGTGACTACCACAACACTACTAGTGTTTCGTGACTACCATAACACTACAAGTGTTTGCTGACTACCACAACACTACCAATGTTTGGTGACTACTACAACACTACCAGTGTTTTGTGACTACCACAACACTACAAGTGTTTGGCGACTGCCACAACGCTACCAGAGTTTGGTGACCACAACACTAAGAGTGTTTGGTGACTACCACAACACTACCAATGTTTGGTGTCTACCACAACACTACCAGTGTTTTGTGACGACCACAACACTACCAGTGTTTGGTGATCACAACACTGCCAGTGATTGGTGACTACCAAACACTACCAGTGTTTGGTGACTACCACAACACTACTAGTGTTTAGTGACTACTCCAATACTACCAGTGTCTGGTGACTACCACAACACTACCAGTGTTTGGTGACTAACACAACACTACCAGTGTTTGGTGACTACCAAACACTACCAGTGTTTGGTGACTACCACAACACTACTAGTGTTTAGTGACTACTACAATACTACCAGTGTCTGGTGACTACCACAACACTACCAGTGTTTGGTGGCTGCCACAACACTACCAGTGTTTGGTGACTACCACAACACCACCAGTGTTTGGTGACTACCACAACACCACCAGTGTTTGGTGACTTCCACAACACCACAGGTGTTCGGTGACTACCACAACACTACCACTGTTTGGTTACTACTCCAACACCACCAGTGTTTTGTGACTACCCTAACACCACCAGTATTTGGTGACTACCACAACACTACCAGTGTTTGAAAATAAATGGTATAAAATACCGACACAATGGAAACATAAACACATAGGCAGTTTAATGTGATCCTTTAATGACAATGTTTCGCCCACACAGTGGGCTTTTTCAAATCACAAACAGATCTGCCTGGGGTATGTATGTATGTATGTATAATGTTCGCCAAGACCGTAGTCCTGGCACGGGTCTCAATCTTGCGATGACCCGTCTCTGGCTCCCGAGGAAGAAAGGTTTCTACAATGATGCGACATATGCTGTTCAAGCACTCTTCTGGTCAGTTCAACTGGTGCATCCTAACTATGGACACTAGCGAGGAGGAGGATATGTCGTTATCACAGGTAACAGCTTGTCTGGTTCGTTGACTCCATGGTACACTAGTGTGGCCGCAGTCATCTCTGGGTCCTCTTCGGGAGGGAATATCACTCCTAGTTGCCTGCGGAGTGTCTCAGTAACTTCGCACTCCAGAAGATAGTGTGTTAGGAGCCGCTGGACAACGTGCTGACAGTACTGGCACATCTCCCCCTCAGCCTTGTCTACCATCATCTTGGATGTGGGAAAGCCCAAACGAAGCCGATGGATGGCGGTACACTGCGCTCTGGACCAGCTTCTATCATATGGAGGGGGTTCTCCCTGAGTCGCTGCTCGGTACCACTGTTGAGATGGGGTATCACCTAAGACCTCCCCCATAAGTTTCATGGCTCTGGCAGCCACCAGTTTGGTCTGTCGTAGGCTGATTGGGACAGTAATCCCAACATGTGAATAGTCTTTTGCTGCCTTGGCTGCATCATCTGCCGCCTCATTTCCCCGGATGCCAGCATGGCTGGGGATCCAGTTCAATGTCGATCTGTTACCCTGAACTTCTAAGGCTGTCATTATGCTCAGGATCTATGTGATGAGGTGAACATTGTCCTGTGGTTGAGGATGGGAGAGGGCATTGATTGCAGAGGTTGAATCAACATGTATGACAGGTCGGAGTCGATGTCGTAGGGCATGTGACAATGCCTGCTGAATCGCCACCAGCTCAGCTTGAAGGATCGTGCAGTGGTCAGGGAGTCGCCAGCCTTGTGTGTGACCATTGTGGTATAGTCCAGCTGCTGCTCTCTTCCTGTCAGGGTCGACAGAACCATCTGTGAAATACACTGCACATGTGCCTCCCTCTGCCAGTGCCATGCTTGTCTCAGCATGATTGCTGAGGGTGTCTTGACTGCAGAGACGCTTAGAGATGGGTAGCTGTATGATGCAAACATCGGCCGGATCTGGGCGCCAGGGAGGTGGTGGATGGTACCCAGCAACAGGAAGGTCACAACTCTTCTCAAGGAGTAGTTGTATAGGCAGCAGCTTCCGCCCAGCCGCACAAAACGAACGAATCCAGGAGTAGTCCGTGAAGAGTGTGGGATCTTGTGCCATGGTTGTCAATATCCGTCTCCTTAGTGGGGTACCTTGCTGCCTGTGCAGAATCGTGGCCACTTTGCAGGCGTTGATGTATCTTATTCTGTCAGCCAAGGAAGGAAGCCGGGCCTCAGATCTGAGACATACTGTTTGGTCCAGATGGGGGCCCCAAGCATAGTTCTTATCGCCTGATTTTGTACGACCTCCACCCTTTGCCTGCTCTGCGGGAAGAGATGAGCTAACGCCGGTGCACCGTAGTCAATGAGCGAGCGTATAGCTTGTATATAGTACAAGCGAAGTACATCTTTGCTTGCCCCTGCACGGTGCCTCGTCATGGCTCTCATGGCGTTGAGTCTGAGTAGAGCACGTGACCTGACATACTCGGCCTGTTTCTGAAAGGTCAGCTTTTTATCAATGTAGATTCCCAAGTACACGTAGGAGCCTGTCCACTCAAGTTCTATATCCTGAATACGTAATCTATTCACAGGATCTGGTCCCTTGAACATCATTGCAAGAGATTTGTCGGCCGAGATCTTGAGGCCTAGTTCCTTGCAAGACTGCGTAATTAGGTCCAAAGCTCTCTGAGCCTGTCGTTCTAAATTGCCTTTCCCATTCACTACGAGTGCAAGATCATCAGCATAGCTGAGGAGCTGTGTACCACTATGAAAGGAAAGGCTCACAAGTTCCTGCATAAGGATGTTAAACAAGGTAGGACTGAGCACACCTCCTTGTGGCGTACCGTTTTCCAGGGATTTAAAGGAAGAGTAGTGTCCCTGAAAGCTGACACAGGCCTGCCTGCTCCTAAGGTAGGACTCTATCCAGGCCAGGAGGCGTCCTTTGATTCCCTTCCGAGCTAGTATTGCCAGAATTGCTGTGGGGCTGGCTAGCTCAAATGCCTTTTCAAGGACGAGGTAGACGACAATACTAGGTTTTTTGTTACTATCAGCAATCTGGCTTAGTAGAGTGGTTATGCACTTTGCTGTACCCACTCCTTTGGTGAAGCCAAATATGTGAGGATGAGAGGGTCCAAGTTTCCATAGGAGGCGGTTTAACACCATCCTCTCAGCAGTCTTGGCTAAGCAGCTGGTCAGCGATATGGGTCTCATACTGCCAGGATCCTTGGGCTTTGGAATTGATACGATGGTAGCTTTCTTCCAAGCTGCTGGGAGTGTCCTGGCCCTCCACGACTTGTTAATGACGTCTAGTATGGCCTCCCATCCACTCTGCCCATCCCGTGCAATCATGGAGTATGTAACACCATCGATGCCTGGGGCAGTGTCACCTGTGTTCTTAATGGCACGTCGGAGTTCCAAGTCCGTGAGGTCTTCATCAGTCACATCTTCCGACTCACATGCAGCTTGTATCGTTAGCTGGCGCTGTGGCAGAAGATCCATCTGCATATTCC
Organism: Cherax quadricarinatus; assembly: GCF_038502225.1. Taxonomy (NCBI): domain Eukaryota; kingdom Metazoa; phylum Arthropoda; class Malacostraca; order Decapoda; family Parastacidae; genus Cherax; species Cherax quadricarinatus. The sequence goes on from NC_091391.1 coordinate 8,965,667, forward strand.
GGATGTCCTGTGGGAGCTGAGCGGAGGCTCCCCTGGAAGTGAAAAGCTCCACTAGTTTCTCAGCTTCCTGGGATGGGTTCGGGTGTGCTGGTGGCCTCGGGTTGCTCTTGCCAGTTGCTATGTTGAGCTTGCCCCATATCTCAGATAAGGTGGTGTGATGCCCGATTGTTGAGCACCACTCCAGCCATTTCTCAGTTTTTACTCTGAGAGAGACTCTGCGGGCATGCTGCACAATGGCTCTCAGAGTATTCCTGTTCTCTGCCGTAGGGTTACGCCTGTATAGCTTCCTAAAAGAGTTGATGCGGTGGTTCTGCTCCCGCACCTCGTCGTTGTAGAACCACCAGTCTCTTTTGTGAGTGCGTTCTGCGGACTTCTTTGGAATTGCGCACTCTGCTGCCTGGATGAGAACAGTGATTAGCTCCTGTTCAGCCGTATCACAGTCTTCAGATAGGGAGTATGTGGACCACCAGTTATGAAGATAATCCTGGAACACCTTCCAGTTGGCCCTCTTTACGTCCCATCTAGGAGGCAGCACAACTGTTGGAGGCCTGTTGATGTTGAAGGTGGTGATCACTGCAAAGTGGTCACTGACAAGGTGAGGATGGGTTTCCCATGTGGCTCCTGCTGCGAGTTGTCTTGACCCGAAGGTAAGGTCGAGGCAGCCACCCAACAGGTATGTGGGGTCTCCATTGTTTAGCAACTTTACCTCTGGAATATCGTGTAGGAGCATTGCTATGTGTCTGCCAGCAGCATTGGTTGCTGAGTGAAAGTGCAGCATTGGGTGATGTGCGTTGAAATCTCCACCCACAATAATACACTCAGTGCGTGCTAGTGCGAGGAGCTCTGCAATGTCGAGGGTGTGTCTTGGGTTCTTGTAGATGTTATAGATGGTAATGGGCGCCCCAGGTATGTGCACAAGGATGGCCTGTACCTCGACATCCTCCCCACAGTCCACAGGGTTGGCTATAACCTCGTGAGGTATTGTATTGGATACAAATACAGCTGTGCCTCTGCAGTGAACGTCCGTGTCCATGTGCCGAAAATACCCAGCAAAACCGGGTAGTCTTGGGCACATAGTCGGGACAGTCAGAGTTTCTTGTAGCAAGACGATGTCAACCCGATCCCGAATTACTGCCTCCAGCAAGAGGTGCTGTTTGCCCCTCAGGCCCTGAATGTTCCATTGTAGGACCTTGAGGGTGTGATTTGGTACCGAGGTTATTCCATCGCTGTTGTTTCCTGAGCTGGAGACTGAGTCCTGCCCACTCTGAGAACCTGCAAATTCATGGCATCCACTGTCTCCTCTTCGGTCAGAAAGCACACTCTCAGGAGAGTAGTGACCATCTGCCGGAATGCACTCTGTTGTTCCGTGGAGTTGATTTTGTTGCAAATAAGATCCGTGAACACCTTGATGAGTGCTACGAGATCCTCCCTGGTGAGGGCCTGCTTTGGAGATGGGTTCGAAACAGTGGATATTATCTGGGCTGTTGTGGTCTGTAGGGACTGCTGAGGGTTGGATTTCTTTATTTTATGCACCGTGGTCTGTTGCTGTATACCAGGTTGAGTAGCCGGGATCTACTGGTGAGGTGCCAGTTGAGTCTGCAAAGCGCCTGTGCCGGGTAAGGAGTGCCTGCGTTGTCGTGCTATGGCCGGTGGGGGCTCGTTTAGTGCAGCCTGCTGATCGCATTGACCAGATGCACCCTGTTGACGCCTCCTGTTCCTCTTGTTTCTGTTTCTTCGTTGAGGTAGGGGTGCAGGAGGTTCTTGACCTTGACGCCTGGTTGAGGCTTCTAGGGTTGGGAATTCCTGGGCACTGACTTGGGTTAGCTGCTGAGAGATCTGCGGTATGGCAGGGTTCTCTGCACCCATCGTTTGATGAGAGTGATGATCCGTCGTAGCCTGTTGCCGAGTTTTTGGCGTCTTCCAGACTTCTTGAATTCTGGCGAGCCTCTCGGGGCATCGAGGATTCCAGGCACGGAGTTTCTGCCTGCAGTTCGGGCATTGTGGAGTGGGTGGCGATGCATTTTTCAGCTTGGTGATGCATTCCTCGGTAGGGTGGTGCTGGCTGCAGACACCGCAGATTACTCTGTTCGGACAGAGTGCACCCAGGTGTCCATAATGCTGACACTTGAAACAGCGAACTGGTTCTGCTGTGAAGGTCCTGACATCGTACCTGCCCCAAGAACCGAGGTCCAGCTGGGATGGCAGTGGTCCTACATGCTGAATGAGGACCTGTCGGGTTGGAGCGTTGCCTGCCGTCTTTGCCTTGAGACGTTGAGCTGACACCACACTGGGGTGAGCTGCAACTGCCTCGATGGGCATCATCAGCGGGTATCGCATCACTACACCCTTGGTGATCTTCTGCCGAGAGTCCAGTTCCTCCAGAGTGAATGAGCGATCTGTCTCCATGACTCTCTTCAAGGTGGTATACATTTCCTTGTTGAGAGGAGTCAATATTGGTTCTCCCCTCAAGTTGAACCATATCTTGAACTTCAGGTTGTGTCGTGATTCCAGGTATGAAACAACCCCATAGTGGGTTCTGTGGTCCCCGTAAGACTTCACCTTGAATTTGCCATGTCGGCTGAGCTGGTTTGCCTGCTCCTTGGACGGACGGTGCTTCTTCTTCTTGTCCACAGTGTTCCATCCCTCTTGGTTTTCGTGGGGTGCGGTGTTTATTTCCGCACCTGTTTCTATTGTCGCTGGCTCCATGGTTGGGACTGTCAGATCTGCTACAATGTGAGCAGGATCTTCCTCTTCCTCTCGCAACTTCTTCGCTAGAATTTCGCCCCACATTTCCAAATCTGAGTCCTCCGTCGTGTTTATGGAGCATCGTGTCCTCTTCTTTTCGGCAGAAGCCATGTGCCTATCTTGTGATAAGGTAGTGAACTCCGTGAACTGAGTGTGTGTCAATGTATTGTCGTAATATGACAGAAGAAGGTACGGGAGTATTTATATACAGGTTCAGAATGTTGAGGTCAGGTAGAGAATGCTGCATCTGATGATCTACCGGGTGGGATTATAGAGTCTAAAATCTTGGGTAGCTTGGCAGGGGTATTGGATAAGTTGTGAGCAGACCTTCTGCAGTGTTCCATGTTCTTTTGTGGGATAGCGATGAAGAAGTTTCTTGGCAAGTGGTTCAGCTATGTTATAGAAGCCATTGTTCTGGTTGAAATTGTTGGTTATAGAGATAAGCGATGATTCCAGGATTCTTCGGTATTGAGTGTTGTCTTTTGTGGTGATAAGTCTTGAGTTTCTGTAGTTAATTAATTGGTTGTGTGAATTGCGATGTTGTACACAGGAATTCCTTGTATCGTCAGACCTGCTTGCGTATTGGTGTTCTGAAATACGTGTTTGGAGGTCTCTTCATGTTTCTCCACGTGACCTCAACATTCTGAACCTGTCTATAAATACTCCCGTACCTTCCACCCCAGGTAGTTCTGTTTGTGACTTGAAAAAGCCCACTGTGTGGGCGAAACGTTGTCAATAAAGGATAACATTAAACTGCATATGTGTTTATGTTTCCACTACCAGTGTTTGGTGACAACAACACTACCAGTGTTTGGTGACCACCACAACACCACCAGTGTTTGGTGACTACCACAACAACAGTGTTTGGTGACTACCACAACAACAGTGTTTGGTGACTACCACAACAACAGTGTTTGGTGACTACCACAACACCACCAGTGTTTGGTGACTACCACAACACTATCAGTGTTTGGTGACTACAACAACACTATCAGTGTTTGGTGGCTACCAGAACACTATCAGTGTTTGGTGACTACGACAATACTACCAGTGTTTGGTGACTACCATAACACCACCAGTGTTTGGTGACTACTACTCACACTATGGGCATGTAGTGGCTACCACCCACACTATGGGCACGTAGTGATTACCACCCACACTATGTGTATGTAGTGACTACCACCCACATTATGGGCATGTAGTGACTACCACCCACACTATGGGCATGTAGTGACTACCACCCACACTATGGGCATGTAGTGACTACCACCCACACTATGGGCATGTAGTGACTACCACCCACACTATGGGCATGTAGTGACTACCACCCAAACTATGGGCAATGTAGTGACTACCACCCACACTATGGGCATATAGTAACTACAACCTACACTATAGGCATGTAGTGACTACCACCCACACTATGGGCATGTAGTGACTACCACCCACACTATGGGCGTGTAGTGATTACCTCCCACATTATGGGCATGTAGTGACTACCACCCACACTATGGGCATGTAGTGGCTACCACCCACACTATGGGCATGTAGTGATTACCACCCACACTATGGGCATGTAGTGACTACCACCCACATTATGGGCATGTAGTGATTGCCACCCACACTATGGGCATGTAGTGACTATCACCCACACTATGGGCATGTAGTGACTACCACCCACACTATGGGCATGTAGTGATTACCACCCACACTATGGGCATGTAGTGACTACAACCCACACTATGGGCATGTAGTGACTACCACCCACACTATGGGCATGTAGTGACTACCACCCACACTATGGGCATGTAGTGGCGACCACCCACACTATGGGCATGTAGTGGCGACCACCCACACTATGGGCATGTAGTGACTATCACCCACACTATGGGCATGTAGTGGCGACCACCCACACTATGGGCATGTAGTGACTACCACCCACACTATGGGCATGTAGTGACTACCACCTAAACTATGGGCATATAGTGACTACCACCCACGCTTTGGGCATGTAGTGACTACCACCCACACTATGGGCATGTAGTGACTACCACCGACACTATGGGCATGTAGTGACTACCACCCACACTATGGGCATGTAGTGACTACCACCCACACTATGGGCATGTAGTGACTACCACCCACACTATGGGCATGTAGTGATTACCACCCACACTATGGGCATGTAGTGACTACCACCCACACTATGGGCATGTAGTGACTACCACCTAAACTATGGGCATATAGTGACTACCACCCACGCTTTGGGCATGTAGTGACTACCACCCACACTATGGGCATGTAGTGACTACCACCGACACTATGGGCATGTAGTGACTACCACCCACACTATGGGCATGTAGTGACTACCACCCACACTATGGGCATGTAGTGACTACCACCCACACTATGGGCATGTAGTGATTACCACCCACATTATGGGCATGTAGTGACTACCACCCACACTATGGGCATGTAGTGACAAATATTACGAATATTTTCACCACAAAGATATTTGCACATCTCGTAGCCATAACTCACACTGCTTCTCTTCCTACTTCTACTACTGTTGTAGTTTCTACCATCGTCACACAGACTTTAACATTCAACGCCAGCTGTGTAGATTCTTCAGATATTGTCTTGTACTGTATGGACGGGGGTTACTGAGTGTCGGATCAACAATACGGAACCACAACCCCTGCCAATAATCATCATCATCATCATCATCATCATCATCATCATCATCATCATCATCATCATCATCATCATCATCATCATCATCTACATCATCATCATCATCATCATCATCATCATCATCTACATCATCATCATCATCATCATCATCATCATCTACATCATCATCATCTACATCATCATCATCATCTACATCATCATCATCATCATCTACATCATCATCATCATCTACATCATCATCATCATCATCATCTACATCATCATCATCTACATCATCATCATCATCTACATCATCATCATCATCATCTACATCATCATCTACATCATCATCATCATCTACATCATCATCATCATCTACATCATCATCATCATCATCATCATCATCATCATCATCATCATCATCATCATCATCATCTACATCATCATCATCATCATCATCATCTACATGAGTGGTGGTGGTGGTGGTGAAGGTGGTGGTGTTGGTGGTGGGTGGTGGTGGTGGTGGTGGATGGTCGTGGTGGTGCGGTGGTGGGTGGTGGTGGTGGTGGTGGAGTGGTGGTGGTGTAGTGGGTGGGTGCGGTGGGTGGTGGTGGTCAGGTCGGTGCGGTGCGGTGGTGGTGGTGTGTGGTGGTGGTGGTGTGGTGGGTGGTGGTGGGTGCTGGTGGTGGTGGTGGTGGTGGCAGTGGGTGGTGGTGCTGGTGGGTGAGTGGTGGTGCTTGGTGGGTGGTGGTGGTTTGATGCGGCGTGGTGAGTGGTGCAGTGGTGGATGGTGGAGTGGTGGTGGTGGTGGGTGATTAGTGGTGTGGTGGTGTGGTGAGTGGGTGCTGATGGTAGGTGAGTAGTGGGTGAGTAGGTAGTGGTAAATGTAGCAAATGAGCAAATGTACATCATCATCATCATCATCATCATCATCATCATCATCATCATCATCTACATCATCATCATCATCATCATCATCATCATCATCATCTACATCATCATCATCATCATCTACATCATCATCATCATCTACATCATCATCACCATCATCATCATCATCTACATC